>NW_012105442.1:417377-418699 GCF_000951045.1 Mandrillus leucophaeus
AATAAAGAAATTTCCGTCATTTACTTGTCTTAAGGGATAAAAGACTTTTTGCCTTTGAGTTATAAAAATGTTTTGACTGGTTCCATAAACTGTAGAATGCAATACTCTATATCTATACCAAAGCACTATATGTGTCATTGTGGCCCCACAGAATGCAGACAGTGGGGCAAGGGCACTTAAGTAATGTTTTCCTTAGGTCTCCATTCACTCATTTAGTCATCTGTTCTTCACTTACTGAGCATCTACTGTGTGCCGGGCAGTAGTAGACAACTGAATAATCAAGCACCTAAAATGAATGGTATTCAGCTCGCATGCTCAGTACATTTTAATTTTTTAAGTTCAATGATAACAATAAAGCAAATGGTCCCTTGAAAGCTCTATTTATATCCAATCTGGAGTGTCAAAGATCATATATTTATATCCTGTTTAAAACTTAGATGTTTAAATAATTACAATTTTATAGCGGTAAATAAAAGTAAACTACGAAAGGCAAGAAGTAGAAAATACTCTTGTTAGCAGGCAAGAATTTTAAGGAAGTAAAAAGCAAGAAAAAGTGAGAGCAAATTCTCAAGGGCTGAGCACCCCAGGTGCTCACCACCCTCACCCTGACTCTGGCCCTGCCCAGGACATTAGTACAGAAAGGGGTGAGGAGGGCCACATGGTGCCACTCCAACCCGAGTTTGATTCCTGGATTCCTGGTGCCACCACTGATGGGGAAAAGAGGAACCTAAACATCAGCAAAATGGGGTCCACAACATCCATTTCAGAAATTTGTTGCAAGGATTTAATGAGACAATCCGTCACACAATGTCTGGCACAGAATAAGTACTCAATATATGACAGTTACTTAAATTTCACAAATCTGCTTCCTTTTCCAGAGAAAAAAAGAAAACCTCAGCTGGCAAGAAAGCAATAGGAACTCACTATCTTTTCTTATCATTAAAGTCTTGATTAAAATTAAATTGCATGCAACTATAAGGGTATGCCCAGCATCCCATTGCAAATGCCAATCAGAAGACACTGCCAAAGGCTGGAGGAATTTTAGAAATGCACAAACACACCCACTAATCAGGATCCTAACCCTCTACACAATCTGGACACAATCAGTACTTAACGACCACTTCTCTCTCTCTTCGGCCATCTGACTATCCCTTTCGCTCCCTGCAAAAGAGGCATTGTTTTGTTTCCTTTGTATCTCTTTACTCCTAGTATATCCAGAGCACCATCTCGGTCAACAAACTTTCCACACTCGCCAAGGGGCTCCCACGTGAGCAGCCCAGGATTCGTGGGCACTGCAGTATGTTGAATTCCACGGCCTTCAC
>NW_012105442.1:419884-440097 GCF_000951045.1 Mandrillus leucophaeus
TTTTCATTTTAACTAAGTGTTGCCAGATTTATTAGGTCCTCCTTCATTTTAGAATTCAGTTCAAAACTGCTGTCTTCGGGGTTTGATTTTGTTTAAATGTGTCCACCCTTATCTTTCTGAAACATCATCTCTTATTTATAATCCTTAGACATGATTCTCCATCATCTGGCAATTTCTTCTACATAAATGAGAACTCCCCTCCCTGAGTCAGCTGTGCAACCTGAAAAAGCTGTCTTTTATTTTACTGATTTATTTCATCTTACAGTAAAATGTCCTCCTTGTGCAAAACATCTTAATTGCTATTTCTCCTTGTCCCTTGCCTCGTCACAGGAAGCTGCTCCACAGGTACCACATAATGTTTATGCTCATTTGTTTCTTTCTATTACATCCTGCCTTCCTGTGCACTAGAATCCGATGCCTACGAAGATATAATCAAAATGAAATTGTATTAGTTTAGATTAGCATCTGTGGCAGCGATTCCTATAAATGATACAGACAAGGCAGTAGCTATAATATCTGTCTTGTTTCGAGGTTAAAATGAAAAATGACATCTTTGATGGAAAAGACTCCACGGAGACCCCAGCAGAAACGAGGCCTCTTCCTCTGCTCGCAGACAGCTCTCTTCCCCATCATATGGCTGACAGGTGTGTAATCATGTTCCTTAGTCACAGTTTGTGTTGAAATAACCAATTACCAAATGAATGAGAATCAAGCTCCAGTGCGACTGTTGCCACCATTGCAAAGTGATGATGTGTCATCCAAAGCTCAGGCGTTAAGGGGAGGCTCTGTCTGGGCTTCTCCTCAGCCAAGGATGCTCTCCAGGGCTGCGAGAAGCCTTTGCTGCTCTACGCTGAATTTGATAAAATACGGGACATTTCTCCTTTGGCCCCTGCCCTTCAGTAATGGAGATTCCAATAGGGACACAAATGAATGGTCAGCCAGGTTTTCTGGGCAACTCAACACCATCCCCACCACTTCCTTTCCTTGACTTTTCCAGAACACATCATCCTCACCTGTCACCAAGCACCCACTGGCACAACTGTCTCTCTGGCCATCCAGATTTCCACGTGAACAGGGCATTATCTGCCGTATTTATCCTATATCTTTCCTCTGTGATATACATCATCTGCTACCAGGCCCCATGGTAACAAAGAACAATGCCAAAGTCCAACAGCCCTGACATTCCAAGCGTACCCTCACCAGGCAAGGAATTCCCCAGATCCACTGATCAGGAGAGGTGTGGTAGATACAAGCAGCCTACAGAGTCTTGCGTTGTTCTAGGTTCTAGATGAATACTGTCAAGCACAGAAAATCCCTTTGCATTCATGAAAACCATAAGCACAAAAATTGCATTTTTATTGGCCCAAAGGTTATTTGTTAATATGTTGAGGGAGAAAGCTTGCAAGTAACTCAAATAAAGTCAAGGAAGAAAGCTGAGATATTGACCTATTTACAATGGATTATGATAGCACTGCTATTACACTTAATGTAGATCTTCACCAAACGTGGACCAATCTCTCCCCTCTGCCAGGCATACCCTGTTGCAGGGCCCGTGGGTGGAAGAGCCCTACCTCCCAGACTGGTGGCTGAAAGAATGAAAGGACAGGTGAATGGAAGTGGCTGCCCCATGGCTTGGTTTCCCATCCACAAAGCAGGGCTCGTACCTGTTACCCACACTTGGTAGAATGAGAGCGTGGTTGTAACCACCATGTAATACCAATAGTTAAAACTCAACAAAAGATTCTGAGTTGTGTGTCCTACTGACAACTTTGAGTCAAAAATACTGTATGCTTTCCAATCAACATCACATTTTCAGTAAAGCCAAGGAAGGTGGTGATTCAATTTTTAGGCAGTGAATATCAAGGTAAAAATTCCCTAGATTGATTCAGACTAAAAGATACAAGGAGATTAAGACAGATTCAAAGAGGTGAGTGAAAAGTACAATTCTTTTATATCCTTCACTCTTTTTTAAAACTTATCATGAAATAAATCTCATCATGAAAGATGTTCCACCGGAAGATTTACCCTCAAAGACCAGACCAATATTACTTTCCAATAAAAATGCTTGGTAAGCTACACTTTGCAGGAGACGAAGGACAATAAATGTGTAAGGGGAAGGAAAAAACACCAACCTGCTCTCCTCCAGTGGTATTCCTCTGAAACTGATGACTGTTTAACCAGTCTTGTTATCCTTATTAGCATAAGTGCTCACTACCCTTGCTTCTCTCTTCCTGGAAGGGCAACTGAGACCCTACACCTGCCCTTCACAATGGCTAGCATCACGGGCCCCAGTTGAGGGAGAAGGATGAGGTTCGAGGTGTATAAAGGTAAGCAGAAAACAATGTGAGAGATGGGCTGAAAAGTGGGGCAAGAATGCAGGTGGCTGCAGAATGCATGGGTCTCCTTCCCAGGTGGGGTGAGGCCTGGAGCTGCATTACGCACAGGGCGTCTCTCCTCCACTTATTCATGTGCTCCTGGCAATTTTGGCAGGGGCACCTCGAGTGAAAAGCACACTACTTTGCACATATGGTGGAAAGAGTCTTGTGCATCAGTTGAATGCATACTGTACTACATACACATTCTGTTTTATCTCCGGGCCCAGCCGTGCTGCAAACGCTTGCAAATTGGGAAACCTTCTGTGCAGTAAAAATACGGACAGGAGAAGCTAGACTGTGACTTATAAGATGCAACACTAGCCAAAAAAAGCCAAAGTAACGAAAAGTTGAGGCGTGTGCTTCACACTCATTGCAACAAAGGCAGCTCTGGAAGGTGGGGACTCTCAGCCAGCCTTTATTTCATCCCCCTTCATCCTGTGGTTTCAGGTCCAATGAATGGGCTTCCTTTCCACATGCACCATGCCCTCTGGGAAACCTCTGCCTGTATCCACTGGTGCTTTATTTTTCAGAACGTTTGAAATTTATATGGAAAAACAATTTCAGCAAAATTTCTCAGATTTGCCTTGGTAGCGGATAGTGATGAAATCGTTATTTTTGTCTTCTTATCCTGAAGTCTTCAGCCTACTGTTCTGCAATGGGATGCCGCTGCCCTTAGAGAGTCACTGGCATCATTTTCACTTCCTAAGTGTTTCTAAAAGCAAAATCTGATACTGCCTAGGATTCAGATCTCCCTGTATATTTTGGATATTAAAGGGGCAAAGTGGTGGATTGTTCTGACCTTTCTTCTTTTCCCACTCTTCCTTTACCTGCCCCCCAAATAATGATTTTTAAAATAACTCTTTTAAAACAACTGTTCTCCAGATAAGGAGAGTAGTATAAAAATCCTTTCTCACTTCCAATCACAGATCTTTCTTTTTTATTAGTCTTATATGCGTTAATAACAAAGTGTGGGAGTTTAAAGATTGTGTTAATAAAGCCAGTTTTATCAGAGTCAATGCATGAAGGTTTCTCTCAGTCTGTTTCAGCCTGCTGAGAGTGATAACACCTTCTTGTTTCACAAATGAAGAAACCAAAAGGTAGCCAGGCGATCTAACCGAAGGCACAGAATAAGAATTATAATACAGGATTCTTCATAAGATACAGAGTTAGAGTACCCAAGGAAAAGGGCAGAAGGTATCCACCACAATACCCGCTCGCGTCCCTATCGATTGGCAGCTCCTTCTCATTCAACACATCTCTTCCCTCCTAACCCTTTCGTATGGTGCAACATCAGAGGTAGTAGAGGAGCAGCAGGCTTAATAATGCTGACATGCATGTTGCTCCCACCCTAATTTATTCTGTGTGTAGAACTTGTGATCTAGTTTCCATGCTATTTAGAATCATATACTCTCACAAAAGTTTGCAGTAATGGGAGTTAGCCCCAAACTGGTGGGGAGCTTAGTGTTGTCTGAGGCATGCTTTGGCTCATTTGAGTCCGCTGTTCATCTTCAATATGGTTTTAGTTTGTCAAATTTCTAAAAACAATAAAATACATATTTTTAAAATTGTGTTTTGTAAGGACTCCACAGGCAACTTGACCGTGTTTCCCACTGTTGAGCACTAGCATTTTCCAGGTTTATTTTTCTTTGTTTTGTTTTTACAGTTGCTTTTTTTTCTTAATGAGTTGAAATATATGAAAATACAATGAAGTCAATAATTGGAAATTACTCTCGTCATTTAACCCTATCTATTAACAATAGTGTGTGATCATTCTTACTGGTACAGCTGAAATTCTTAATGGAGATTTCTAAGCAGTATATAAAAACCTAAGGGAAAGACATATTACATACTTGGATAAAGTCCCAGGTTCTTAAAATGGACCTTTTAACAAGGTTACAAGGGAACCAGCCAGTTGAGCTTAAATACTGCCCCTTCTTCCACACACCTACTCTGGGGCCAGAAAAGGTGGAGCTGGGGAGATTCTCTGGGCTACTCTTAGAGTCCCTTTTCTAGCTCTCTTTGGAAATTCCCTTTGTTCCAGGCCTCCCAGAGCAAAGACACACCTTAGCATTATGGCTCACCCAGGTATGAGCAGCTGCTTTCTATGCCATGTCCTTATCAGATCAAGAAATGACTTCCTAAAGTCTGTATTCTAAGGCATTTCAAGTACTATTATTTTATTTTGTATCATCAAAATTCCTACATATTTTACACACAAAATTTTGGAATTGGATTTCATTTTAATACAAAGTATATTCAATCAGGAGCCAAGTCTCTTCTAGAGGAACTTCTTCCAGTATTCTGAATTCATTTTACTTTATCTCACAGAATACCAACTATGGGAATTACAGGAAAGACACACATGAGCGCTGGTGCCTTCTCTCAGGGAATTTTCTGCCTGGTTAAGATTAGGTATACACACATTAATGGAAAATAAAGTAAATAAGTGGCAGATGCTGGTTTAAATATGTGCCCTGCTAGCCAAGGCAGTGAAATATAGCCATCCTCATAGGCTAGAGTGGTTAGAAGGACATGGGATTTTAGTTGAGTACCGTAGGTAAGATTTCAATAAGGATTTTAAATAATTTTTAAAGATATGTCCCTCTTTCAATTCCACACTCAAGGAGCAAGACTGAAGAGGAAGAAAATGTGCTCTGGATTTTAGATCAGAACCACAAATCTGTCTGTCTTCCCAATGTGCTTCTTGCTATTTCTTTTCTACTTCTAGTCACGGTCATTTTTTCCTTCCTTCTTTACTATATAAATAAGAAATGCAGGAAAAAGTGAGTCCTTCTAAAACATGAAAGACTCAGCACTTTTGATCACCCTTGATGTCCAGCATAATGCTTGATACGTGTGCTCAATAAATGCTGTGTAGTGAACTTCAATGTTACACTAAATGTCTGTAACAAATGTTGTGCAGAGAGATCATTGCAGGTATCTGCCTGACACACCCCCTTCTCACGACTGTGTAGCCATGGTTTTGTATCACATGCTCTAGTCTGAGTTGACTGGACCAAGGTTAGGCACATGACCCAAGGGCAGCTACTAGAGAAGGTGTCGAGCAACCCATGACACACTCTGTTGCAAGAAGATGTACAGCTTCAATCCAATTTCCTCCTTCAGGAATGTAAACTAGAATACACTAAGAGACTGCAGCAGGTAAGAATGGGAGCTGAACTGAGAGGACACAATGTTGAGAGGCGCTGCAGAGGCCGTGATGGATTTGTATGTGTTGAAGTGATGAAGACCAGGAGCTACAGGGATGCAAAGAAATCTGGTCTGGTCGACGGCGAGAAAAACATGGAGCAGACAGCCAGAGAAAATCAGAGATACCATGAGAGAAGGAAAGGTGGAGAGAAGCCAAGCCCAAAGCTGCCTCAGTTCTCACTGCTTTCTGCTTCCAATTCCAGCCCCCTTTCCTGAAGAGCCTGGCTAAAATACACAGTAACATCTTCTGCCTTCAACTTCACTCCACTCCCATCCCTTTCTAAAGTCTTGATGCTTATTTTCTTTCTCCCCCTCGGGGAGAGGGGAATGGGATCCTACAGAGGAAAAGAGCCTCAAAGGGTGAACAAACATAAGGATTTTGAAACAATCAAATATCTCATCCACAACCCACCATCACCTGCTGAGCCAGGTGGACTGGGCACTGCATTAAATCTAAGAAAGGGAAACACATGAGTGAGAAGGGTTTTGGTTTAAACAGAACTAAGTTGCCCATTTTCCTTCGTCACCTGAAATCACCACTAAATGCACAGATTAGACAACGCTGTCTGTTCAGTTAATAGTGGAGTTGGAGTAGATTCTATTTTTGATGAAAAATCAGCCGATTAGTTCACAGCCTTTCACCCTTTGGGGTGTCTGTCATTTCTAATTTCTGAGAGTGGCAGATGTCAGCTCCCTTAGCAAGGGACAAATTTTAAAAATCTGTTTGTACACATAAGCTGACACAAACTGAGCTGAAACCCACTGGGGGAAAGTACAACATTATGCTTGAAGCAACTGGAAAACATGGCTTCAACTGCTTTCCCTGCACAGGAGGCGCGGGATGAGCCAGGATGCCTTCCCACTCCAATTTCCTTTTGTGTTTCCCATAGTGTTCCCAGTTACAGATCTGGAAGTTGCTGAAACTGGTCAATTAATCTGGATACTCAGATGACTTTTAGGTTCATTTTGATTTTTCAGTCCTTCTGGCTCTGCACTATTGCCTATAGATTAGGTGCATAGTCTACAATTTAATAGAGTCTTGTCACTCCCTAGGACTCTTCCTCCTCTCCTGAGGCTCTACCCACCCATCCCACACCTATCTCATTCCGGAGGTGCAAGTCACTTCTACTCAGATGACCATATGGGAAGTGGGTCAGCTTTAGGTCTCTCTCTCTCTCTCTCCACCCACCCCCCACCCACTCCATCCACCTATCATGCAATCTGGGTCCGATCCTTCGCATCTGCCTTATACTGGATTCCACGAAGGGGTGGAGCAACATAGAATTCTACCATGAGGGAGTCTCTGAGGCAATCTGACCTTGGTCTGACTGAACCTGCAGGGGCAGCCTTGTGCAGACAGATTCTACGGCAGATGGAGAAGAAGAACTCAATGGGACTTAGCAGAGACTCTGGAACCCATGGGCAACTAGGTCTTATTTCTGATTGTCCATGTCACCTCTTCTGCTTCATTAAATATCACTGAGTCCTGAGCAGATGATTTCTTGACCACCTCTTGACCCTTTAAATGACAAACAGACTACTCCTTCATCACTGTGTGAGTTGAAATACTATAGACTGATCTAGCCATACACTCCAAACCAAAGGAAAAACATCAACAATCTCACAATTTGTGTTACAGCCAACCCAGCTTCAGCTCTCAATAGCCATCTCTTGTTTCCCTCTTGCCCTCTTTATTTTGATCTGCTGCCCTTTCAGGCAGTGATGCTGTTTTCTTTAGCAAACCAAAGGCAGTTTGTTTCTGAGTTAAATGTCACTTCAATATTTCCCCAAGTGAGATGTTTGAACCAGTTTATGGGTTTCCTAAGCAACAGAGAAACGCTGGAAAAATATTTGGTATCTCAGGTCTGCAAGTTGCCTTAAACTTTGGCTCCCCGAGGCAAATGAAACAGATAGATTGAATACTCCAGTCTCATAGAAGTTTCAAGTTGAAAAATAAAGTAACAGCCTGAAAGCAAGAGCTCTGAGAGCTGGGAAACTCTGAGCCACTCCACTCAGGTTTGTGCCCTTAGACAGTTTTATTACTGAAATATTCTAGTGACCGTAAGAGAAACAAGCACAAATCCAGAATCACAGAGCTATGGTCAACAACTAACATATGAGAAGGGAAATAAGCCTCCCCAGCCAAACACGGAATTCTGGAAGAAAATTCCTGTGGGAACGCAGATTATGCCCTGAAGGCTGAGATTTGATTAACCTTCTTGTAGCATGTGTAACGACAAATGTTATTGGTCATAAAATTATCCAGCCCTTATTAAAACACAGCTGCAGCTCTGGGCTCAGTGACCTCCTGGGGGAGAGATTTCCGTAAGATAGTGATAGACTTTATGGAAGGAGAGCACCTTCCTAGCGTTGAAACTACGGGAGAGTGTTTTATACTTTAATGAGGAGTTCTTGAGAGAGACCAGGCTCCTTAGTATTAAAAGCTTTAAGAAATAGAAGGGCCAGATTACATTCAGTCTGCTACTTGGTGGGCAGCCAGCCTACAGCTCACAATATGGATACGTCTTCCTTTATAGGGAAACGCGCGCACATTTGGGTGTGCATTGTCACATTCACAGACATACCTATTTTGCATCCAAATGTTTCCATTTCTCTTTGTCTTATATAATCATAGAATCTCAGAATTTGAAGGAAACTTAGACTACCCACCCAACTCCATCACTAAGTAGAGCTGTACAAAAATGGATACTAGTTCTTGCCTTTGGAAGTGTTCCAGAGAGGCTCTGCAACCCTACCGGATGCTATCAAGGGCTGCCATGGCCAGCTGGCTCCTCCCAGTAGCTGGTGCTGGTCCATTCTCTGTCTCAAGCTGTGAGGGCCTCACTGTGCTTTCCTGAAGCACTACATTCATGGGAAATGTGGCTATGAGGCTGCATCCCCTCAGGCCAAAGTCATGTGGAAAGGGTGTCCTCTGCTTTTCCGGACATACTGGAGAATCACTGAGAGACGCCCTGTTGTCTATTGTAAGTTTTTTGTTTTCTTTTTTTTTCAATAGCAATAAAAAAGGAACAATGAAAATGCTTCTTTTCAGTGGTCCATTTCTCACTATTTATATCTTTCCTTTACCTCACATGAGCCACTAAACGTATTTTTACTAATGGTGCGTCCTTTGTGAAATTTTAGATCTGCTCCTAGAAATCCTTCCCTAAAATACAAAGTTTTAAGATTTCTCTTAAATCGATAAACTTATCTGCTGAGAAAATCAGAATTCTCAGAATAATTACAGAGTTGCATCTCATTATTTTTTCTCAAGTATGTAAATTCCCTAATCATAAAAATTTATCAAATGATATAAATTTCCCAATGGTACAAATGTTTTTCTCAAATAACATAAAGTTTTTCTTGTGAAATTATTTTGACCCATCAAACTCCTACAATCTATTATTCTTATTTTTCTTCTTTTTTTGCGATAGGGTCTCACTCTGTTGCCCAGGCTGGAGTGCACTGGTGTGATAATGGCACACTGCAACCTTGACCTCCTGGACTCAAGCAATCTTCCCACCTAAGTATCCTAAGTAGCTGGGACTACAGGTATTCGACACCATGCACAGCTAATTTTAAAATTTTTTTGTAGAGACAGGGTCTCAGTTTCTTGCCCAGGCTGGTCTCAAACTCCTGGGCTCAAGCAATCCTCCTGCCATGTTTCTATTACCATTTTATTACTCTCAAAATTTGCATTATGAATTTGTAAAATATATGCAAAAATAGAGGTAATGGTGAATTTCCAATTTCTCAATACACAGCTTCAACGATTATTGAGATTTTTACTTTACTTACTTCATCCATCCCTTCTTATTTTTTTCTTCCTGAAAATTCTGAGACATCATCCCGTTTCATGTATAGCAGTATATTTCACTTTATCAATTTTTCCATCATTTTGATGTTATTTTAGTTTCCTTTTTGAGAATTCTTTAGATTTGTCCCTCAGGTTACCCATCTCACAATGTTCAGTCCCTTCCTCAAGGGATCTCAGCATCTCAACATGTCTCAGTCATACTTTGTCACCTCTACTTTGCAGAAGGTGACAAGGAAATAACTGTTTGCCCCAAAACAAAAACACTTCTGATTTTATTACAAAACATGGAATTCTGGTCATGAATTTAAAGTCTCTTTTATTATGCCAACTGGCATATAAAAATTATCTGAGGAAGACAAGTGATTGTGCTAACTATACTACTTGGTCAACATAATATGAAATATGCTGCCGCCCACAGTCTCATCAAGACCTCATGGCACCATGCACCAGATGGCTTTCCAGGGTCTAAAGACAATCTTTTTTTAACCTCTAAAAGGCTTCCTTGTAACATACCATCATTAAGTAAAATTCACTATTTAAGAACCAGGGAGGCCAGGCACAGAGGCTCACACCTGTAATCCCAGCACTTTGGGAGGCCCAGGCAGCAGATCACTTGAGATTAGGAGTTTGAGACTAGCCTGGCCAACATGGCAAAACCCCATCTCTACTAAAAATACAAAAATGAGCTGCGCATGGTGGCATGCACCTGTAACTCCAGCTACTCAGGATGCTGAGGCACGAGAATCACTTGAACCCAGGAAGTGAAGGTTGCAGTGAGCCAAGATTGCACCACTGCACTCCAGCCTGGACGACACAGTGAGACCCTGTCTCCAAAAAAAAAAAGAAAAGAAAAAAAAAAGAACCAGGGAGCCACTAAGAAGCAAGTGTGTGATGATGTAGTAATATTTTAGTTCAAAGAATACACGATTTTTGTGATCTCTTTTGAACACCACAGAATCTCACACACAGAAATAAAAATGTGTGACACACCATTCAAGGGATCTATTTCTTTCTGTTGTTCTTACTTCCTTTTAAACTATCAAGCTATAATAATTATTCCATCTAAGCAGCCCCCAGTAAATGAAACAGCCCTTAGACAGCTGTCAAGGCTCAGTCTTCCGGAAGCTTTGATTTTAATGAAACTCATTAAGGAAAGAAATTAACAGAAAATATCATAATTTGTCTTGTTTCAGAAAACTAAACAGAAACAAAAGGCTTCTTCACCTGACAAGGAATCTGACCAGCCAAGCTCCTTTATTATATTCAGAGCTCCCACCAGGCAGCTGTGCACAAGCACAGAACTACAAAAGAGAAAGCACCTCCTCCCAGACAAATGGCCCAGCCCAGCCCAGCCCAGTCAAGCCCAGACCGACTTGTCGCCTCAACTTCATGGAGAAAGCCTTCCTCAGTCGGGGCAGGGGTTTTTGGAACCATCTATGCAAGCACAGAATATATAAGGAAATGAAAGGCTATGGAAAATAATTCCCATTAAAGGGCTATGGTTGGAGAAATTGTCCACACATCTAGCTGTAAAACTCCCCTCTCTCCTAAGTCTAATTTCTCTCCAGGGAATGATGAAATATTTAGCTGGATTTTTTTTTAATTTAAAGAAACCCCATGAACTATATATGCCTTGCTTCCCCTTCTGTAATGTTTTCCAGTACAAGTTTAGCTGAAATGTCTCAAGACATTAAGAAGCATTCACCTTAGCATCCATCTACCACCTCAGATACTCCCGAGACTTTGACGACACCCAGAATCATTATGCTGATAGGTTTGGCACAGTCCTGATTTGAGTATGTTCTGATTCTATGTGGATTTCATTGGCATCTCTCCCTGATGGGTCAGATACCCCCAGAGACAGACCTTTGCAGAAGAAAGGGCATGCATCAGAAGTGTTTATGAAACTGAAAGCGAGTATATTATTGACAATGGTCTCACTGCTGCTTCCCAGCTGGAAGCACACATCTCTGAGTCTCTCAAGAAAAAAAGCCTGAAAAGGTGGTTGGGCTTTTCCAGCGATTTCAGTTGCGTCAATAGGAGACAAGATGAGAAGCAGAACAGAACAGAGGCCGTGAACATGGCCATGTATACCCACCTCCACAGTCTGGTGGGGAAAGAGACTTGAGTCCATTCCCAGCCCGGTCACTCCTGCGCTGTCTGAGTGAGTAGATTAAGTTCTCTGAGTCTCAGTTGCCTCCCCTGTAAAATGCGGACACTAACATCTTTGTCATCAGGGCATTATGAGGCTTAAACGACATAAAATGCTTAGCCCAGTATTTAATATAGTGAAAACTTTAAAAATGGGAGAAACCGTGAGTATCCATAGGTGTATGAAGAGGATGCTACCTGTTAGGGGTCAGGAAGGCTCCAGTGCTCAGGTTTTGGGGAAAAGGAGGGTGGGCCTGGAGAATCAGGTACTTGAAGGAGAGAATCCAGAGAAGAAGGAATCCCTCATTGGGTGGACAGAGGTGAGACCCTGGAGAGGGAGCAGGCGGACTTCAAGAGTCACACTTGGCTGACTTCTCACCCTGGCTTCACACTGTCCTTTAATAGACCCCTATGGAGATTCTCAAATCCTTCCAGGGCTACTCCTATCTTTACTACCAGGGTCTACACAGGAGACCCAGGAGAGAGCTGCATGAAGCATATCTGAACACCTCTTGGGCTGGGGAAGGATAGGTGAGGCTCCTGAAATCCTGTTTTTTAAAAACAGATCGGTAAGGTGAAGGCAGGAAGCTGCTAAGTAGAAACCACCAGACAAACTAGAGGAGAGAAAAGAATGGTTATTCTAGGGCACGTAGCATTATTTTAACTGTGAAAGGGTCATTTTGAATTAGTCATTTTCTATCTTTTTCTGGGCTCCCTCTGATAGACACCAAGAAATCAGGCCACCCTCTCCCCCACTGCGGCCCCCTGAATAAAGTCATAACTCAGTTCTATGCAGTGCACTGAACACAGTTTCTTTTAAGAGGAGAAACTGACATGTCTATTGCAAGTCACTGAGGGACTGATGACTGAGATTCCTACTTTAGATTATAAGAGTCTATGTTTGCCGCACGGTACAAACCACATGTGTATTAAAGAAACTAATCAGATCTATATGTCACCCAAATTTCATACAAATCCATATTCTCTCACACAACACAAAATAAGAGGTTTCACGTGACAATTACAACTGTGGCTGAGAATAAGATAATTACTCCTACCATGACAAATTTAGGAAGACTGATTAGTTAATCTGCAAAGGTTTTGTATAACCCATGATTCCCTGATAAAGACATGTGGATGGATGATCAGGAGATTAAGGATCCTCTGACTGTGGATAGATTTACTCTTGACAGGACTAGATGAACATGGTAGTTCTCAGTATCTCCTCTTTTTCTTATTTCATGCCTGTTTCTATTGTTTTCTTAGTTTAAATAAATTTCATCTTAATTTTTTCATCTCTGATCCATTTACATACTTTGTACTAAAGGATGTGTATATTGAAGGGAGAAAAATATGCCGGTCAAGTAGTGTAGCCTTTACTTGTACAGCCTCCACATCTTCTATATGGGTTCCCAGGTTCAAAAAATGCACCCTTTACATTGGTGTAGTGTGGGAAGTAAACAAAACAAAAAAAGAAAAGAAAATGCACCCAACACTTGACAGTACAGATGAGGAAATCTACTAGTTTATAAGCCAGCTTTTTTAAAAAAAAAAAAATTTAATCTTATTTGGTAAACAAATTAACATTCCTTTCAATGTTCTTCATTTCAAAAAGCCAGTCCTAGTTTATTCAGTTCATCATTTGGTTCAGAAATAGTTTATCCATTCATTCAGCGAATACTTATCAAGACATTTTCATACGGCAGATGAAGTTTCAAACACTGGAGATGTAGTGGTAAACAAGACAGACAAAATCCCTGTCTTCACGGGGTTTTTATTATAATGAAAAACACAGGCAACCGACAAATTAATATCTATAAAAGATATACAATATCTAGTAGTAGTATATGCTATGAAAAATGAAAGGAGTTATAAGCATTTAGAGAGGATAGGAACTGCTAATCTAAATAGCTAGCTATTACATAAAATAAAAAGTGCTCACTTTTTAATATCACTAGAATAACTTTTAAATTTTTTCTGATCTCTCTAGTGTCTTATGAATTAACATACAAGAACTAAAATGCTACCCATGGTATTCTGCAGTTTTAATTATTTTATATTTCATTATATAAAATATATTTATATTTTATTAATTTGCCTGTACCTTCCCTGCCTCATTCTAGAAAGGATTTATGACAAAGCAGTTACATAAATCGCCCTGCCTCTTTGCTATTCAAGAACTAGATCTTTAGGCTGGGCACGGTGGTTCACACTTGTAATCCCAGCATTTTGGGAGGCCGAGGCGGGTGGATCACGAGGTCAGGAGTTCGAGACCAGCCTGGCCAACATGGTGAAAACCTGTCTCTACTAAAAATAAAAAAATTAGCCGGGTGTGGTGGCAGGTACTTATAATTCCAGCTACTCAGGAGGCTGAGGCAGAAGAATTGCTTGAACCCAGGAGACGGAAGTTGCAGTGAGCCATGATCATGCCACTGCACTCTAGCCTGGGTGACAGAACAAGACTCTGTCTTGGAGGAAAAAAAAAAGAACTAGATCTTTATGAAAATAGGAGAAACACAAACTCATTTCCAAAGTATTTTATGTTCTCTCATTTGAAGTTGATTTCTCGGACAATCTAAGTATATCACTAAGTCCTGAGAACCAAGATTTGCAAGGAAGATCAAATGAAAAGGCTAAAAATCAATACAGCCTACATCTTATAATCATACATTTTGTAGAAATTTAACTTTGTAATTTTTTTCATGATGTCAGTCTCAGAAGCATGTCAGGATTAATCTCATGAATCAACATTCTAAGTCTAAAATGTTTAAATTTTGCACTCTAGATACAATGAATGTCAATATAACATGGGAGAATGGAGGCAGAAAGACAGGAGAAATTATCCATAAATTATGCAGAATCATCTTCTGCTCATCCTCCTTGGTAGGATGGGAAAAGTTGAATGACACAGACAAAGGATAAACCTAAAAAATCACAGAATAACATACATAATCAACCAGTAACCTGCTCCATAACCAACCTCAGTCACTCAGCCTCAAAGTTTTTCTTAGCAGCCAGATTTCAGAATAATGATGGTGACAGGAAATCCCCTGTGTTGGTGTGAGAGCTCAATTCATGAATAATCAGGTATCGTCTACACAAAATGGGACCAAAAAAAGTGAAATCTCTGTTTCAAATCCACTACTTGGCACTCTTTCCATCTGCTGAAACACTCTATAGTAACTTTCCAAACATTTGGTTTATATTGACCAAGTCTGATACACAGCTAAAGGCCATCCGGTATACTTTGATTTTTGATTCATTTTGCCATTCTTGAAAGAGTAGCCATTAAGTTTCCAAATGGCTATATCTTCCATAATTTTTAATAGTTTCAGAACAATTTCATATAGAGATAGCAAAAACAAATTTCTGCTTGTACAAAGCAAGCCTACAGAAGCACTCATATTTAGCCTTATGATATACTTAAAATATATCTTTGCTTTTCAAATCACTTCTATCAGAGGTATTCACTAATTACTTATACAAAGGAAGTTTTATATGTTTTCATTTTATCTTGATTTCAAAGGAAAAAAATCTCTAAATGTGAAATACATTTCCTACACCTCAGTTTTAGTTCTTTTGGCAGTCATATTACGTTTATTTTATTCACAAAATGGTCACTTGCAACACCAACAAAATAAGTATACCAAGTACACACACAATATAGTCTCCCAAATATAAGAATTGGTAAAGATTAGAAAGGAGAGATTAAGTTGAAGTCTGGAGGTATGTGAATGCCTTATCAATTATAAAATGTGATATAAATGTATATTCTTATTATTATTACTGCTATTGATGATATACTATCAATTAATTTCCTTTGAGGCTCATTATATATGTTAGATCACAGTTTTAGTTTGGATCTAACCACATGGTTCTCTTTTATCAGTTACCTGATGTTGGGAACTGCCAGATGGACACACCTGTTCTGAGGTTTGACTAGAATCTGTTTCACCCAGGCAAAAGTAAGGTGCAGACTGGCCCAATGTCTACAGCGGCTGAAAGACCTGCCCAGGCTGATGGTTTCCGTGCTACCTCTTATTCATGTATAGCCATGATCCCCCTGTCTCAGAGTCAAGGTTTATAGACCAGGTTGTGCCACTTGCTTTGTTAGGCAAACATTAATGCAGTCAAACTATATAATTAATTTATGCCATTTTGTCAAGCCAATTCACAAAGAAAGACATTGGGAAACCACACTATTACCTTGTTGGATACCTCCAAATGGTATTCAGTGATTTGGTTTCAGGTGTGATGGATCAGATGGGTCTCTAGAAAGTGTCTGAGGTGATGGAAATCATGCTGCTGTGAGCATTATGAGATTTCAGGTAAGCTGATTTGTGTGTCTGCATGGAAGTATAGCACTGGTATAATAGAAAACCTTTGACTACATGGAGATTTCAGAGAGGCCATTATTAGGTCATTCAGCATATCAAGGACAAAGCACTGATTTACTGGGTTTGCTTCAGAGTGTGCATTTCTGCTTTTTACACATGACAAACCACTGAATGGGCTCATTAGACACCACCCTTGACTGGAACCATCTTCTAACACAGGCTGCCTGTGCCCTTTATAACATCCCTATTACATTAACAAGGAGAGCCATGATCTGGTTTCTGCAACTTGCCACAGAATTCTCAGGTCAAGTGTAAATGCATATTACAGAGCACCCTCTGGCATGCATTGTTAATGTCCTCATTTTTAAAAATCTCTAAAAGTCTTCAACTGTGCAACTGGAAAATGTTTCCAAATCCTCTTACCCCTAACATATCAAATCCCATTGTTTATTAAGTCTGATGTTTTGTAAATTTGATCCTGCCTAGTTTATAGGGGAGGAGTATCTTCCAAAACAACCCAAGAGAGTTCTTCAGGAGACAAAAGTCAATCAGGAGAACCCGCTTTCATGGTAAGAAGACAATTCTAGGATTAGGAGACACAACAGTATTGCTAACCAATTGCGGTTCTGTCTGGGTCATGCGCTATCCGTGGCAGAAACAGGCAAGATGGCAGATGCCCTGGGTTATTTTAATTAATTTAATCATGTGACTAATTGGTCTCTGCTGGGTTTCTGTGGTAACTGCTTCCTAAGTGCTGATGGGCAATTGTGTTAAATGTAGCTTGGAATCTGCACGTAGGGCGCAGTGCCTTGGAGAGCCGTGCAGCTGCGCTTGGAAGGTGCCCTGCTGGGCCTCTGATTGTTGGAGTGCAAGGCGCTTACAGCTGCACCATCCTCTGGAAACAGGCACTGCCTCCCTTTTCTGAAGGAACATTGCTTACCTACCTACGTGGGCGAGAACTCACTGTGGACATATGAAAATTATCTGTGATCAAAAAATACTCAGGTTTGGCAAGGATGTGAGAATTTGATGGAGAAGAATATCTGTAATAAAGGGACAGTGGAATGGGAAAGAGGAGAGAAGGAGAATTAAGGCGACTCTTCTATGAATAATATGCCGCCCCAGAAGCTATCATGTGTTATTCATAGCTGTCCAACTGATACTAATAAGCCATCCTTTTAAATGCCTTGCAGGGTTTATCTTTTTTTTTTTTTTTTTTTCATTCTCTTACAATGCCATCTCCTCCTGTCACCGAGAAGGTGCGTGGGAGAACGGGTGGGTGGATGGCCAGTTTTAGAGCACAGTCTACTTCAGACAGATGGAAGGAAAATGACTTCCAAATTTTCTCATGAAGTGGGATGTTTGTATTTGCGCAATGCATTCTAGCACCTGTGCAGAGAAAAAAATGTAATCACAGATTTCCCTCAGAAGGGGATTTTAAAAAATGTAAAACCACTAACTGCAGCACAAGGATGCTGCTGTACTTGAACAGAGCCTTCCATCTGCAGACCCAGCCAGGCTCACAGAATAATAGTTTCTCTACCACCTCCCATGCCCCATCCCAGGCCTCTGTAGAAAGAACAGTCAATGCTTGGACGCTCTCAAAATCTGAAGAGAAATTTTTTCCCATGTCTATTGGGATGGTGGCATGAACAATGATGCCTTTTTTCCAGAAGAGAAGTGAGAGTCAGTTAGAGGGCAATGTTGCTTTTCCTTGACAAATGCCATAATGACCCACCAAAGCCACTCTGTGCCACTTGTGTTCTAGATGTCTGCAGAGAGGTGGCTGCAATGGATTCCAGCTCTACTTCCCCCAGCAGTCCTCCCAGACATGAAGAGGTGTCTTGGTAAATTAAGCTAAATTGCCTTCATCTAGAAATTTCACATTAGAAATGAACACTTAATGGGCTGACAGTTTAAATTCCTCTCAGAGGTGGCAAGCAGTAAGGAGTTCTCTTAAGTATTACGCTGCATCTGACAGGACATCCAGGCAGCAAGATTGTTTAATCCAACAGCTTACCACGACTAGAGCTCCCCTACATCCATCAAGCCTCTGTAATGCAAATGGAAGAATCTCTCCTTAACATCACCAGTTTTGTGACTTTAAAGCCATCCATTTTGAGAGGTCTGGGACTGCTCTAAGTATTGGACAAACTGCAGAAAAACTCTGTCACTTATTTCTCAAGGCCTACATCCTGGAAGGAGCATCATCTCTAGCTCTCAGGCCAAATGCCCTTTTCCTTAATACTGTAAAGTTTATTACTGGAGGGTTACTCAAAAAATCTGCTGGGAGGCACACCAGGCAGTACAAGTCAAAACCCAGTCTGGCCACACTGTCCCTCAGGCTGGTGGATTTACAGCTCACCTCCACCTGTCCCAACCTCCATTCTAGGCTGCACGTGTCAGAAAACCTTCCATCTTCCATCTCTGGCTTAAGGGAAGAAACCTTGTTTGCAGAAGGGAAGATGGGAGCTGAATTCTCCCATGTCCAATGCATGTTACATTAGATAGGACCCTAAACCTGAATTCAAAAAGCCCATGCCTGAGGCAGGCAGATGACCTGAGACCAGGAGTTCAAGACTAGTCTGACCAACACAGCAAAACCTCGTCTCTACTAAAAATACAAAAAAACTGACCAGGCACAGTGGCTCACACCTGTAATCCCAGCACTTTGGGAGGCCGAGGTGGGTGGATCACGAGGTCAAGAGTTCAAGACCAACCTGGCCAAGATGGTGAAACCTCATCTCTACTAAAAATACAAAAAAATTAGCCAGGCGTGGTGGTGGGTACCTGTAATCCCAGCTACTCAGGAGGCTGAGGCAGAGAATTGCTTGAACCCAGGAGGCGGAGGTTCCAGTAAGCAGAGACCACTGCACTCCAGCCTGGGTGACAGAGGAAGACTCCATCTCAAAAAAAAAAAAAATTAGCCGAGTGTAGTGGCGTGCACCTGTAGTCTCAGTTACTTGGGACGCTGAAGCAGGAGAATCACTTGAGCCCAGGAGTCAGAGGTTGCAGTGAGCCGAGATCGTGCCAATGCACTCAGGCCTGAGTGACACAGTGAGACTCTGTCTCAAAAAAATAAAATAAAATAAATAAAAATAAAAAATAATAAGCCCATGAGTGGATTTCAGAAAGTCCATGGACCCCAAGAAATTATGTGTGAAATTCTCTGTGCATGTGTATTCCATGGAGAGAGACTCCAATCTGAAGCTTTCTTCAGATTATCAAAGAAGGCCATGATTCAAACAGTTAAGAACTCCCAGCTCAGAGTTTTCTTTTTCTTATTTATTTATTTATTTCAATAGGTTTTTGGCGGACAGGTGGTGTTTGGTTACATGAATAAGTTCTCAGGTTTATTCTCCACTCCACACCCACCCCATCTCTAATCTGGCTTTAAGTACCAAACTATTTAAATGGGGAAGCCTTAGCTGTCATGTCTTCATCAGTCTACTATTTATTTATTTATTTATTTATTCTAGAGACAGGGTCTCATGCTGTCACCCAGGCTGGAGTACAGTGGTGTGATCATAGCTCACTGTAGCTTCTAACTCCTGGGTTCGAGAGATCCTCCCGCCTCAGCCTCCTAAGTAACTAGAACTACAGGTACATACCACCACCCCTGACCAGTGGCTGACTTTGAAATAGAGTCAGCCACTCTTTCTATTTGGTAGCCAAGACGTTCTCTCATCAACTCCCCTGATGTTGGCCAATCCTTGTGAAGGATGTGTCTCATGCCATGGTTAACAACACAGCTATGTGGAACAGACCTGGGCCTCATCTCATTTGACTGTGGAATGGAGAAGACCAGGCCACACATGGTGAGAGTCTATCCCCTCCTCACTGTCTGGTCTTCCTCCACTTCCCTGGCTTTCCCACCTTGCTCCTCCCCACCAACTCACCTCTGCCTTCCTCTGTTTCACTTTCACCCGATGCAAGAGCTTCATATAGCACAGCATAAAATGTGAGCATTCCTTTTACTATCCAATCAATACACACATCACCTGCAGTTCTCCATCAAGACAAATGCATACTTAAAACAAATTATAAATGGAGCAGCCATTGGCCATTTTAAGTGATAAATATAACTCTGCTAAGAGAGCCCACAACGAAAGTTTAGAATATCTGATCATAGCTCGGTTTAACTTGGTGAAATTGCAGAGTTAAGGTCAAGGAGAATCCATCCAATGGTGAGAAACTGAAGGCTCCCAACCTACCATGATAATGACATTTCATACAAATATACCTATTTACCTATTATTTTCAAGCTTCTCAGCTCATCAGTAAGTCCCAATCGACAATTTTTTTTTTTTTTTTTTTTTTTTT
>NW_012105442.1:440147-455791 GCF_000951045.1 Mandrillus leucophaeus
AAACCTCCACCTCCTGGGTTCAAGTGATTCTCCTGCCTCAGCCTCCCGAGTAGCTGGGATTACAGGCATGTGCCACCATGCCCAGCTAATTTTTGTATATTTAGTAGATACGAGGTTTCACCATGTTGTTATGGCTGGTCTCGAACTTCTGACCTCAAGTGATTCACCTGCTTCAGTCTCCCAAAGTGCTGGGATTACAGGCATGAGCCACCGCACCCAGCCCCAATCAACAATTTTTTAAATAAAATAAAACAGAAAATATCAGAATGCATCACATAGGAAAATAAGTACTGTATTATTTCACAAAATTTTTATTTCAGTTTTAAATACATATGCCCTGTTTTGTGTATTCTAAAATCCAGATATTTTTCACATTTTAACGCTTCTGAAATCACGATTCATTTTACCCTTGTTTTTAGCCAGGTTGCAGCTGTGACATAATTGTATGAAAATCTTCATTGATACCTTCTGGTAACATCAAGAAAACGCCATCATCAAAGTGACTTAGATTCCGTGAAACTGGTTATGAGTTTGTGTGTGTGCGTACCAAATTATAAAACAAATTTCTTACTACTGGTTCACAGTAAATAAAAGCTTGAAAAATAGCATACTACGCCATTTTACGAAGTTTGTATGTACACTTACTAAACACTGATATTCTAATCATGAAGGAGACCAGTTTCTGTTGCTCTTCAGGCAACTGCAATTACAGCCTCCTCTTGTTATTGACTTCAGAAACTTCATCAGAGCTGATGTATCTGTTGTGGTATCCACCCCCGACTAGATGTGTGGCCCCTGCAAGTCACTTAACTTCTCAGGGCCACAATTTTCTCGGCCGTAGGAGGAGGATGTTGGAGAAGTTTTCTACCATCACTTTAAGTTTGTACAGTTCAGGAAATGTGCAGACACATATTAAACTCTTCACGTGCCTGTCAGTCTCTGCACTACTTTATCCATGAGCCCTGAGCCCTGTCTGTTAGATTCTCTGCTTCTTTGCCTCCTTTATCTCCTGAAGACTTCTTCATAAAACATCCCAAGGGCAAAATGATGTCAAAAATCCATTTTTTAAGTTATGTAGTATTGTTTCAAGCATTCCTACAAAGTCTGTGATATTTTAAAATGTTAAAGCACAACATGGGAATGACAGTAAGGGTTATGCATTTGTTTTTTAATGTGTGACATGTGGCACCCTCATTCCTGACTCACATCCTTTGTGAGCCTCGCCGTCCTTTTTTCTATCCATTCGACTTCCTGAATCTATATTTTGGTCTCTAAATTAGCATGTGCTCACTCATGCATAGAGCCTGGCCTTTGGGCTGGGTAAGTCACCCTGTGGTGCCCGGGTTCTTCTTACCTGCATCGGTTCCAGCATGCCTCACGTCATGTCATTTGTTTACTGGTTGCTCTCCCCATTCAACTGTGAGAGCCTCAGAGGCAAGGACCTCTCTTTATCTATCTTTGTATCCCCAGCCACAGAACAATGCCCTTCATGCTGCGGATGTTCAATATTGCTTGTTAAATAAATGCGTAAGTGAATAAATGTGTGGTGTGAGGTCAACTTCCACACAAGCACAGAAATATTCACACGCTCAAACAGACACTCTTCTGAGCAGAAACCACGTCTCAGATGTCTAATTTCCACAGCACCCAGCCCTGAGACAAGTTCCATCCTCTGAGGACCTCACTGCGTTGCTGATTCATGTGCTTGTTTTACAGACACCAGTCTGTACCCAAATACGCATTCTTATGCTTCTCTCCAGCCTTTCACTGCCCACGCTATTCCAGTATCCTGGTCCAAGCTGAGTGTGGGTCAACTGTTCCTGTTAGCAGCTGCCCTGCAAGGGGGCTCAGTGACAGAAAGGATTATTTCAGCTTCCGGACTCAAGACCAAAATGGAAGCTGCCAACTTCCTTCCTGTCCCCACTGGCCTTTCAGGTGTAGAGAGGAGGGACCCCACGGGTGCCAGGCTGCCCAGGAATGAGTAAGGCCCATCTCTCCATGTCTCCTCCCATGCACTGCTGGGTTAGAGTAACATGACCATAGCTTACCAGGTTCCTGGACATCCCTGGAGAGTGCAGGTGATAGGAGTTAACTATCATGGTTGTTTTGACACAGGTTTTCTCCAGTACATCACCCCATCTCCCTGCACACATATGGAGAAGGACATTGAGGTCTACTCTACATCACCTTTACTTGCAACTGATCAAACATTTAGCCAAATATCTAGGCCATGGAACATCAAACATCTCCCTATCCAGAGCTGAATTATATGATCATAAAAAATTAAAAATTAACTGATATTTACTAAGTACTAAATTACTACATTAGAAATGCAAAAAAAATGAGCAAAAGGGCTTGAACGAGGAGGGGAGTTGTACTTTTGGGGAAATGGAAATATAAAGTTCTAACTCCATTTACTTTGGGGCACTTTAACTTTCTTCTTTCATCGCATTTAATGCAAAATGACACCCTAAATGAAACACCATAAGGCATCTAGGGTTTTTTTTTTTCCTGAGTTTCTATTTAATTCTGGTTGTCTTGATTTAAGCTTCTATAATCAATTTGTGCTTCAATAATATAATGATTTCTATGAGCTCCACCCCAGTATAGGGCTTGGGAGTATGCCTCTTTATAATTAATTCTCTGTATTTACCTGTTTTTTTGTTTGTTTGTTTGTTTTGTTTTATTTTCATTTTTATTTTTGAGATGGAGTCTCACTCTGTTGCCAAGACTGGAGTGCAGTGGTGTGATCTTGGCTCACTGCAAGCTCTGCCTCCCAGGTTCACGCCATTCTCCTGCCTCAGCTTCCTGAGTAGCTGGGACTACAGGCGCCTGCCAACATGCCCAGGTAAATTTTTTTTGTATTTTTAGTAGAGACAGGCTTTAACCATGTTAGCCAAGATGATCTCGATCTCCTGACCTCGTGATCCGCCCACCTCGGCCTCCCAAAGTGCTGGGATTACAGGCATGAGCCACCGTGCCTGGCCGGTTTATCTGTTTTTAATTCAACTTTTTAATTTTTTTCTTTTTTACAAAATAAGGTCTTGCTCTGTCACCCAGGCTGGAGTGCAGTAGCACAGTCACAGCTCACTGCAACCTCAAACTTCTGGCTCAAGCAATTCTCCTACCTCAGCCTCCCTAGTAGCTGAGACAACAGGTGTGCACCATCACACCTGGCTAATTTTTTTTTTTTTATATTTTGTAGAACACGGTCTTGCTATGTTGTCCAGGCTGGTCATGAACTCCTGGCCTCAAGTGATCCTCCCACCTCAGCCTCCCAAAGTGCTGGTGTTACAGATGTGAGCCTTTGCACCTAGCCCTTAATTCACTCTTTAAGTCAACTTTGAATGTGCTGAAATTTAGAGGTCAATATTCTTTTCTACTTATTAAATAATTCATGATAAAGAAAGTTGAAAAGTATATTATTGGTTGGCCGGGCGCGGTGGTTCACGCCTGTAATCCCAGCACTTTGGAAGGCCGAAGCGGGCAGATCACGAGGTCAGGAGATCAAGACCATCCTGGCTAACATGGTGAAACCCTGGCTCTACTAAAAATACAAAAAATTAGCTGAGTATGGTGGCGGGCGCCCATAGTCCCAGCTACTCGGGAGGCTGAGGCAGGAGAATGGCATGAAGCCAGGAGGCGGAGCTTGCCGAGATCGTGCCACTGCACTCCAGCCTGAGCAACAGAGCAAGACTCTCTCGCAAACACACACACACACACACAGAAAAAGAAAATTATATTATTTGTACATGGTTTTCTCTGATGCCAGTAGGCCATGAGATTGGGGATTCCTTTTGTTGTTGTTGGTAAGCAGTATTGACTTGATGTCAGATTTGAAGTTCTATTGGATTTACAGCAGTGGTGTCTGCTCCCTTTACATTTGATTTACAAATCCCTCACACTCAATGAGCTCTCAATGGTACCACTTTAACTAGAAGTAAGAAGTCATCAAACTAAATCATGGGACTGGGTTGTAAGTCTACCTTCTCTCCCTTCCCTTCACCTGCAATAGTCTAAATCACTCCTTCCCTGAAGCATGCCTTATCAGCTGTGCAGTGCAATAGAAGGGGGAAAATGTTTTCCCAACCTAGAAACCCATCAACTTGGACCCCGAAGCATGACATCTGAACACCTAACTGCAAGACCAGGAGCAGCTCACAACTGCTATCTGTGATCATTAACAACCTGCTTGCATTTCCAGGGCTGTCTCCATGGATTAATATATGCACTATGTATTAAACCATCTGCCACGGAGTCTGATCCAGTCTTTCCCCATTGTGGCCAACTGCAAAGGTTACCCCTGAGTGTTGAGACTGAATACACTTTGATTACATTTACATTTATCAATTCTTTAGTTTTATTATTAGTTCTTTTGTCCTCAACAATATACCTTTTCAGGCTTTTGTATCCTATATTTGTATAGCCTGCAGTACAATAAAAATACATTTAATCCTCTGTGTCAACTCTTTTAAAGTTCAGCATTAGCCTTTTATAAAAATCAGGTTCAAGAAGAATGAACTACACGTTTCCTGTGAGAAGGGACATAGCTTGATTATCAGCATATTGTTTGACATACTTTTGTCTGCTTTTAAAAATTGTCTTTAATGCAGTCAAACATTTAAACGTTAATTTTTTTACTCTAGGCAGGCAACACAATGAGCCCCCTACAGATGGGACCAAGTTCTCCTCTCCGGGGATGCTGAGAGTCAGCTCATATCAGGGACGTGAGGATTAAAACGTTTTGTTCCCTTGTGCTCGCCGATGGCTGAGTGAATGGAATTGCATCTGATGTCAGGTTACCTCATTATATGTATATATTTGTAAGGGTTTCTTTTTGGGGAGAGGGTAATTCTCTGTGGTTTTTCAAATGAAAGCAACTAAGAGAAAGTAGGGAATGCTCCCTTCTTCCTGTCATCTACTGCCAAATAAGCCATCAGTATTACCAAGGGACACTACTCCTAATATAAACCCCTGGGATGGTACACTATTAATTTCTCTACTCTGAGGAATATCATCCACTCCTTCCCCAGGTTCTTAATCCAAGGCAGGGCCTTATTTCTTGTCTTCAGTTGTTTATGTTCCTCAAGGGTCTCTTCAGGGGGAGTCAGCCAAACTCTAAATGAATTACTTGGATTTTTGAAAATCCAAACAACTTACCTTACTTTTTTGCAAGGCTATATTTGGTCATTTTTATTTAGGTTTGTATCAAATGCTAACTCAAGACATAAATACTGTTTTTTGTTTTTTGTTTTTTTTCCTTCAAAGGAGGCTCCTCATATAGTGACCCTGCAAACTTTGTACTATTCTGTCATTCCTTAGAGTCTGGCTTTTCTCAAAATTATGATAATGGATACTCACCCATCTCAAATCCAGAGGCTTTCTGTGTGCACATGAGTGCAGGTACCTGCACACTCATGGGAAGATACTTGGAGGACTGCATCCAGGATGCAACAAAGCAGACCCTCGAGAGGCTGGATGCCCTTGCACCCCAGTGACTTCTCCACTCTCAAGTATAAGTGCTATTTTTAATGCTATCAGCAACATCGTACTTTATTTCCTTCATATGTTTTGGACCCTCTGATTTATGGCACTTAAGCTTCTCAAATTTGCTTCAACTGATTTTCCTTGGAGATTCAAACCACTCTTTAAGTTGCACAAAATCCTTATAAAACCTGCTCTACATCACAGATACAGGACAGGGAAGCTACTCCCAACTGTCCATATACGGTATCTTTCTCTTACACTGCTTCCTAAGGTCCTCAGAGCACAGCTTCTGATATCCAGTGTCCATGCGTACATTGTGTGTCTTCACTATCTTTGGTTGCTTTCCGAAATGTCATCTGTGTGCCCTCTCCATTTCCCATTGGTCTTTAATATATCTTCCGAATTTCCTGAGACAGATTCTTTTACTTTCTAAAGGATGCCTTTTTAGTACTAATAAAACTTTCATACTTGTCTGCTTAATCACGCCAGCTTTACTGTCCCCTTTTTCCTTTTTGTTTTTGGCTCAGAGGTATATGAACCATCTGTGCCTCTAAAACAGTTTGCTTAAATAGCCTCCAGGCAGATTTTATGGTTTTTAAGTTTTTTACTTTAACCTTCAGCCTGCTGTTAGCCATTTTCAGCACAGTTTTAAAATCAGCCTCTTTTGGAAATGACTGTCATTATGTGTGGCTTTCAGGAGCTACTAGAACTGGAGAGGGGCTGCTGACTCCAGCTGAACTCGAAGTCCCGGGTTCACAGTCACCTGAGGCAGGAAAAAGTGTGGGTAGCCTTAAAAGGGTCATCTCTCCCATTTGGCATCCTGAAGAGAGATTCAGATTCCTCTCATTAGGAATATCCATGTCCACATCACCCAGGTAAGACCCAGGAAGATAAAATCTGAATTACTCACCTGCCTATTTATTTGTCACTACATTTCTATAGAGTTGTCATCATGATTTTAGGTACTAAAATTAGACGCGAGGCTGAAACAAAGAATACAAAGAAAGGGAGGAGAATCCCTTCCTTCCCGCCACACCACTGCACCACAAAAATCACCCTCTGTTGCTATGCCAGCAAACATGGTGTTCTGTTTCCATTTTATCACAATTGTCTTGCGTAGGGACCTGAGTGTCAATCAGCAGTTCTCTGTCCTGGAATTCATCATTACCCAAACTTTCTGTCTGCCCTTGCATTAATGTTAACGTAATTATGTAGTTCTCTATATATAACAAAACTACATCTCTTCACCTAGTGGGGATGAGGGTATCTGCCCTTTCTGTGGCTCTTTCCAGCAAAAAGTGAGTTATCTCATTTATCTTTCAACCACATTCATCAGACAGTAATTACACTATTCTCCTCTCTCAAATCAGTGCATTTTTGCACAATCTTTTCTCTGTTGTCATTGTTGCTTTTCTAGTACATTTGATAGTTAAAAACACTTAAGCTCTTATAGTTATCACTGTGATTATTACAGTATTATGATGTATTTATAAAATGCTTCTATCTTCAAGAGTTACAAGCTGTATACTCTCTGAAGTGATTTAGTATTAATGTGCTAACTCTATAGTCCATGAAGCTGATCAAAAAGTCAGAGCAGGCAGAGACCAGCAGGCAAGCAATGAATCCCCAAGGATTGGTAGAAAGAAAGAAAGAAAAAGAAAGAGAAAGAAAGAAAGAAAGAGAGAAAGAGAGAAAGAGAGAAAGAGAGAAAGAGAGAGAAAGAGAGAAAGAGGGAAAGAGAGAAAGAGGGAGGGAGGGAGGGAGGGAGGGAGGGAGGGAGGGAGGAAGGAAGGAAGGAAGGAAGGAAGGAAGGAAGGAAGGAAGGAAGGAAGGAAGGAAGGAAGGAATGAATTTGCAAACAAATGGATGAATGGGGTTATCATTCCAGGGAATATCTGTTTGCTCAATTTGTTTTCTTGTTTGTGGGTGAAGGCCCATTCCTCCATAAAGAACATGAAATTAGCAAAGAAAGAGCAAATCAATGCCAAAATTAGAAATCACACTGCGATGCCCTTAGCCCAAAAAGCTCTTCCTTCTCTCTTTCCTTACTTAACACCTCTTTATCCTTCAGATTTCAGTGCTAGTCCCACTTACTCAGGGAAGCCTCAAGATCTTCTGACAAGTCAACTCACCCTGAAAAAGGTTCTCATGAGACTGTGCCCAATACTACCAAGGCACTTGCCACAGTGACAATTTCACATTTGTGTTATTATTTAAATAAACTTCTGTCCCTCAATGGACTATAAGATTCATGAGGGCAAGGACCAGGTTTTGTTGGCCACTGCAACTCCCATAGTTACTGTTCAACAAATATTTGTTGAATGAATAAATAAATAATTAATAATGGTGAAAGCTGCAATCTTCAATACTTCTACTCCTTTGGCCACCTGAACTTGAAGCATTTAGCCTCAGACTGTATCACAATTCTTCTGAATATTTCTCTTTTCCTTCTGTTTAGCAGACACAGTTTTCAGCCACAAAGAAAGTAGCTTCAATGTGTGGACCAGCTAACTCTTTTTTTCCTTTTTTTTTTTTTTGCATGACAGAGTCTTTACTTTTAAATGATTACTGATACACCAAGTAATAACATGTAACAAGTTCTTGAATTCTATCATCTAGTAATTTTGATTAAGAGAAACTAAATGTAGCCCAAATAATTCCACTAGTATTCACTGTTCTAACCATTAGCAAGAACAGACTACGTTAAGGCTGGCTGCCACTTCACACAGGTTACAAAGAACTAGTTACTACTTTTTCATAGATAAAGCCCCTGACCTTCAAGAAAGTGTTAGGGGAAAAAAAATATTTAATCCCTTCCTTTCTTAAAAGAATGGTTATGTGGTTTTTTTTTTTTTTTTAACTATATCTAAGAAAGAAAAAGTCAACAGTGATATGCATGTTGCTTGAGCCAAAAGGCATAGGAAAAAAAGATAACATATACCCATTAAATTCCTAAGAAATATGAGGTAAACAGATGAAATCTTTGGATAATTTCTAAGTCTGTACAAAAAAGTTAGATTTGCTACTGTCCAAAAAGTGGAAGGACCTACTATATAATATATGGAAATAATTTAATGCCATTTCATAAGAATATAACTAGAGCTGTGCTAAAGCTTCATATTCATGAGGGCATCTAAAATGCCACTCCACAGAACAGGTGTTCTCTCTTCTTTTATCCATTTATGCGGTAGTTTTCATGGCTTTCTGGCCGAATGTCACAGACAAAAGCCAAGAGGTTATCCAAGACTTCATCCCTGTTCTGCTGGAAGTAGGTCTGGAGGATGGTCATCTTCTCCTGGGTCTCCTCCTCCACTTCAGTGCGGCAACTGCCATGGGATCCCAGTGCCGCAGCTTCCTTGGCCTTGAATTCTTTCTCACTCTGCAGGCGGTACTGTTCAATTTCAGCCTGAGCTGCTTCTTTGGCCTACTTCAGCCTCCGGTTCTTTCTTTCGCGGGCCTCGGACACCTTCTCGGCTGCCCGCTTCTCGGCCAGCAGCGGCTGCTGAATCCCCTGCAACTGACTAGCCATGGCGGCAGCGACTCTGAGCTGGACCAGCTAACTCTTGATGGATAACAGCAGCCTCATCCCATCAGACTTCTACTTCAAAGCATCTAGCTCCCCACATCCAATACAGCCCTTGGCCAGCCTCTCCTAGGCCACTTACACTGAGGAAACTATATTCTGGGCTATCTGCTGCTGTAATGGCACCACTGTTCCTCTTCATAAATGGGGATAACAGCTAGCCACAATCCCTTTGTTTTAGTTCTGTGCAATCTCATGTTCTAAAGTCCAAAAAGAGTGGAAACAGTGATCACATCAGTCCTGATACTAGAGCCAGTGTTCTAATAATCAGGTTTCTCAAAACAGCTGGTGCTGGGTAGAAGAGGTGGTTCATCTAAGGACCCTACGATGAATGCTAACCACATTTTTATCTTTCAATCCACTTTGGATTATTTCTCCCACATGTCAAGAGTAGACAGGTGTGACACATCCATTGTGTAAAGAATTCAACTTCATGAAATAACCTCAGGAAATCATCTCTCTTTCTCTCTTGTGGGCATTTGCTGGCATCTCCCATCAGCCATCACTCTGGTCTCCTCCCTAACAGTTTCCTGACTTTCATTCTGGTAGCTACCCCTCCCCATGCTGCCCATGGGCTTCAGAGGAAAATGAGCTCAACCTGAATTTCAGAGGGAAGCCCTGATTGGCTCATGCTAGACATTCCATTGCTCTCTCTCGTCATAGCGCCCCAGTTCAGGTATGAGCATGTAATGTAAGCATAGACAACGAGTATGAATTTCAAGACTCTTTTTTGGAATGCTAGGACAGAGACACTCATTCCAGAGCATGTCAACAAGAAAGTGTGTAGCCCTGATTGCTGCTAGCAGCTGTCCCATAACCACTGGGGAGCTTGCCATGGAATGTGGCCAACACTCTATATGGAAGAACACAGAGATGGAAAGAAATGGGACCGTGATAAGACCACTGTGCTGCTGAATCAACCTGCCCCAAAGTACATACTAGCTTAGGACTTTATAACTCCAAATGATGTCTTTTATTGTTGAGGTCTTCTGTTACTTGTATTAAAAATCCTGACACACCCTACAAGTAATCACCAAACTATACCCACTCTCAGAATAAAACAGACTTCAAAATAATCCCTTTAGCCAAAGATGGTCCCTTCAAGACTACCATCTCTTTACCATAATGCTACCTCTAAGGCTAGGGCTTGAGAAGGCCCGTGGATGCTGTAGGTCTCCCAGAGCAAGAGTTAGATTCTGCATGGAGTTTGCCTTCTGAGGCCCTAACCTCTCTACCAGATTGGGGACAAGCCCCACCTGCCCTATAGAAAGAAAATTGCTGTGTCAGAACACTTACCGAACAGTATCCCTCCCTGATGCCTTTCCTCCCACACCTTACCCCCCAAAAAAACACAAAACACACAAAAAAACAAAACACACACACACAAAACTAAATTGGTTCAACACACTTTTGCTACTGGGAAATGTTTCATAACTACTAATGAATAATTCAGTGAACAAGATATTTTTAGTTTTCTATTGCCAGACACACCCAACTTTGATGCGAATGCTGTTGCCTTTCTTACTCTCCAAATCCCCCTTGCATACGGGATCCTAAACGTGTTACTTCCTTCACAGAGGCCCAATCAACAACAAAAATCAGATCATATCTCCCAACCTGCTCAACAGCTTCCAATAGCTGCCATCACACTTAGAATGAACTCCAAACTACTGCCTCTCCAGCCTACGTCATTTGGCTTCTCACCACCTTGATCATTCCGCTCCAGACATCTGTACTTCTTGCTGCTATTCAAAAATGCCAAGACTGTTCCTGCCTTAGGACCTCTGTTTCTCACTTACTCCCCCTTCTCCACAGGACACTCTGCTGCCAGCTCCTCACACACAGCTAGCTCCGTCACTTCCTTCTGTCCCCAGCACACGTCACCTCCTCAAAAATAACTCCTGTGGTCCTCAGACATAAAACAGCAGCCCCTCACGAGCCTCTCCCTCAGTCTGCTTTTTTTTCATAGCACTTTTTCCTACCTGAAATTATATTACAAAGATATTTTTAAGCCTGTATATATCATCTATCTCCCCCGCCAGAGTGTAAGTCCCTTTAAGACAGGGACTTTTTCTCTTGTTCAAAAGTCTATCCACCAAGACTAAAACACGCTTAGTGTCGTACACGGGCTCAATATATCTTTTTATTTTATTTTTTAAAGAATGAATGGATGATTAAATAACAAGATTTCTTTTAAGTGTGGCTAAAAACAAACAAAAAGCTGTAGGGAGGTACTTATTTCCTATTGAGCAAACTCCCCTTTTTCTTTGATATCAATTTATATTGCTCCACTTACGAAACATACAATCCTACAGATTATCACAGAAAGTGTCACGTCCTTCAAAGATTCTCCTTATATCAAAGATTTAGATGTGCAGTCATAAAAATGCTCACCATATTTTAAATAGTATGAAATCATTCTATCAAAACAGATTACAAGATAACATATCATTTATGAGATCCATATAAAAATCACTGCTTTATCATGGAATGTTTGGCAAAAGGCCAGTGAAAATTAGCAGTCATAATATCTCAAAATTCCTATTACCCATGGAACCTCCAAAATATAGTTATTGGAGTGGGATTAATTAATGCTAATTAGCTAATCAAGAAAGTTAAACATTAAGAAAGTTTTAAGTTTCTGTGACAAAAATCAGATGCAAAATCTTTGAATTATGTCATAACTTCTACTATTTCTGTGGAAAAATAATCATTTCAAAGTCAAGGCACTTGTTTTTCTACAATCAAAGGTGGTTAAATACTTTTAAATACATTTCAACATATTTATGAAGGAATTAGAATATATGCCTCCAAAGCTCTCTCATAAATCAGTATAATGTTTCCAAAGCACATTTGGAAGTAAAAAATTCATATCTACTAACTATATTTTCCTCTATTCGAAGATGAATTAAGCAGAAAATACATTAATGTCTGAATTTATAATAGGAGTGGTTAACCCTCAACCATAGCAAACTAATGAGGAATATTTTACCATGGAAAAATTAATCAGGGCTCTCCAACACTATGCAATTTGACATTTTGAGGACTTAATCAGGAATGGATTTTATTCCACTATTTACTTTTCATCATGGGGATGACTTACAAAGACACTACCTGTTAGAACAAATATAATTCTTGAGCTTAATCTTGTCACTTTAAAGAAATTTATTTTAAATAATATTTCATAGTTTAAAAATAGTCCTCGCAGAAGCAACATTACTAAGATTATGTCATCTCTGGGCCAAATTCAGCTCTCAAACATTGAGCAAATATCAACATAGACACAGTGAGCCTCAGAGCCTGAATGTGACTAACCCTCTGTTAGCAATGAGACAACACAAATTCTGGGAGGTTGTGACTGCTGGACATGGACTTCCATCCCCCACCATCGATTATCGCTATCTTTGTTAAAGACTACAGGAGTTTCATTTAACTAGAGTGCTCAGTAAATTGCAGCAGAGTTCAAGCATCTTTATGGATTCATTAAACCATTGATCTGCCTCACAGAGCTTGTAGTAGAGTCCAGCTCTGGCCCACAGCCTGTGTTTACAGAGAATGCAATAGACTGATGTTTGTAACCTCCAAAGGCAGTCTGTCAGTAGACATTAGATTCCACTGTGTGCACAGCCACCCTAAGAGTGGATTGTAACATAGGGAATTTCCCATTCTCAGTCTCAACTGCTAGGACAGAAATTAAGTGCCTATTTGTAGCAAGATTTTCTTTATTTCATTCTAATCTGTGATAATATAAACAAAGAGCAAAGAGTCCAAGGAACAAAGAATTACACATGGCTTGGCCAGTTCACACTTCAGCTTATGTGTACAAAAGCTATCCAGAGATATTGAAATGGAGGAGAAATTAAAATAACCACAGGCATATCTATAGCTTGGATCCCCCATGGGGCCTCTCGAGTATACTAGGCATTGTGACCAGACATTGCAAAGGTGTATGAGAAAAATTCAGGACTCAATCTACTACCTTAAAATATCTCAAGGCAAGTCACCTGCCCTTTTATGCATGCACTTATTCAGATACTTAACATTTTTAACAAAGCACTGAATCAACAGAGTATTACTACTATTCCAGGAAAATGAATAATCATTATCTCTTGGTTTCTCAGGACAGTTCACCAAGCACTCTCAGAACCTTCTCCCTCCTCTGGTTTTTATTAATAAGGTCTCACAACACCTTCCTTTTTAAGTCAGGCACAAAGAGGAACTCTGTGCTGAATGCGGCTTATGATCAGAGAATCACATCAAAATGATCTATTAAGATAATTCTTTAAATGTTCATTGTTCAGATAAAGCTGAACACTGTTAGTGGCAAGGTGAGAAAGCGGGAAATGTAAGTGACTGGATCAATAAGGAGAACGCTCGTCCCAAATAAATAGATCCTTTCCTGATCATTTGTTTCACTGAACTGCCCACTGCCCAAACAGACAGTCGGACTATGAACTCCAAACACGCACATTCATCACTCTGCAGAAGCAGTCACCAGAACACAATGTGGCTGATGCAATCTGACACTGTGGTTAATGTTAAAAGGGAGCGTGCCTTTTAGATGGATTGGATAATTACCAGCAGTTCAGATGAGAAAAAACTTGATTTAAGTGAATAGCATTAGCCGTCACCAGAAGGATGGCCAGAGATGTACTATGTCTGAAAATTAACATTCCGACATATACGTCAATAGCCCTGTGTATTGATCCCCAGGTGACCAGATTCTGATTTATGAAAAATTCTCTCTCTTCCTTCCGTTCACTGAAAAATGTTGAACACAGACTGGGGCTTGAAGCTATTTAGAGTTTTGATCAGCTCTTCACATTTAATCTAAAATATCTAATGTTATTCAGAAACACATGTCCATTCTGGCTAATGGGTTAGAATTACTGCTGTTTCCTTCACAGTCTCCCAACATGTGGCTCATTAAAAACTAGAAGTGGTTGCTGTTCCTTTCAGTACAAACCCACTTGTCCCATGCTGTGTTCCAGGTATCCCTTAGACCAGAGTTTCTCAAGTGGTTTTCAAGTGTTTTGGTGAACATGAGGTCACATGCCTCTCCCGAAGCTTCTGATGGCTTTCTAGAGTACTGTGTCCCACTCTGTCTGCAGAACCTCTGCCTTGGAACACTTTCTGGCTCTCCTCAAGAGCCTGTGTGTCAAACTTTATATGGACCTACACTTTACCTCACTAGCCAGAACTTTCCTGCTCTAACCCTACTCCCAAATGTGTTTCCAAGGACTGACGTTTACCCCTCCTCTGTGATTGCTTTCTCCAGCCTCCCATTTGCAGCAGCTCACCAATATTCCACTCTGTATTTCAAAATACAAGAGAATAACAAACACTTGGGTTTGTTGTTCTTTCCCCAGAGCTTTCTGAGAACACCTCTGTTTGCTATGACCGAAAGGGAGCTCAGCCACTGGCCTGCAGACTAAATCCCTGGGAGGAGAAGCCACTATACACATGAGGCAGTGGATAGGCTTATAGCACAGTACTAACGGACACTGCAAAACCAAGCAATCATCCTGCAGGCCAGGGTGCAGCTGGACAGATCCAGGAGGCTCACTGGTGGCTGTCAAAACCAAGGGGAATCCACAGGAAGAACCCTGGGGCTCCCCGGGTGCATTTACTTGTGGACCAAGGATATTTGCAAGCAACTGGCAAAAGCAAGTCTGTGGCCTGAGCTTCAGGTGGTCAGGGGACATTAATTGCAAGTTATTTCTTAATGTCCTTCTCCAAACCTTCAAGAATGATAGCCATTTTGCAAATTAAATCTTGCAGGTATTTAAAGGAAAAAGAGTAGACAGGTTAATCACTAGATTAACATGGCAATTGTTACACATTTCTTCTGCACTACTTGGTTCTATAATTAAGTCTGAAACTGAGAAATCTTTCCCAGGATATATTCAACTTTAATAAAAAGACAAATAGACTATGTCTAAATAAAATAGACTCCAAATAACATGATGATACATGCTAATTAGAGATGGGTTCTTCCAAAAGAAATCTCTTCTAAGAAGAGATCACTGTATAACCAAGAATATAGTTTGAAAGTAAAAGAAGTGCTAATAATACAATATTCTCCTTCTTGAATATTTATGTTATTATTATAATGATTGTTAGGAAATCTTAATGGCATCATTTGCAAATGTTGTTTCTGTCTATATCATCTTTTTCTTTTTTATGCATCCTTGTCCTCATCTCTGAGCCACATTGGTTTCTTCCCATTATGGACTGCTGGGGAACAACAATATTATGCTATTGAAGAAGTATTTCAATCTTTTTTTTTCTTTTTTTTGAGATAGGGTCTTGCTTTGTTGCCCAGGCAGGAGTACAATGGCCCAGTCATGGCTCACTGCAGCCCCAGCCTCCTGGGCTAAGCAATCCTCCCATCTCAGCCTCCTGAGTAACTGGGACTACAGGTGAGCACCATCACACCCAGCTAATTTTTGCATGTTTTGTAGACAGGGTCTTGCTCTATTGCCTAGGCTGGTCTTAAACTCCTGGGCTCAAACAATCCTCCTACCTCCACCTCCCAAAGTGCTGGGATTACAGGCATGAGCCATGGCACCCG
>NW_012105442.1:456121-501424 GCF_000951045.1 Mandrillus leucophaeus
TTTAAGTGTGTATTACTATGTAAAGTAAAACTGGTGTTAGCAAGTTGAACTAAATGTTTCTACAAGAGTGCAAAATCACTAAGGAGTCTCTGCAACTTTCCAGTTCCTAGGTGAATCATAAGGACAGAAATGCTCTCAGGTCCAAAAACAGGCTGGGAAAAGAGTGAGCTATTAGTTCCCTGAAAAGTCTCTAACACATGAAATAATGAGATTTACATCCCATTGTCATACATTGCCCACAGACTACACAAGTATTTTTCTTACCTACTGTTTCAAAAATTTTAAGCCAGCAAATAAGCCTTCGGGGATAAGGATCCTACAAAATATATTATGAATTAACACTATCTATTTCTTAAGCCAACATTCTGAAATGTGTAAACTAGTAGTTAGAGTCCTTAAGTGAATACAGCTGTGATTCATGGTCCTCTCCTGGCAGTGTTGAGCAGAAGTATTTTGAAGAAAGCCTAATATTTGTAGCAATCCAGACAACTCTTCAAATAAAAATTTAAATTCAGTTAAAAATATAACCTATATACTATATAGGTTAACCTGGCTTCAATCCATCCCACCTTATTGCATACTGACAATCTGTGAGAGATGTATGTGACACTTTCAACCCACCCCATTAAACAGACAGAAAAACCCAAAGAGAAATGAAGAATTGACAGGCAAATGAAATTTAAAGAGCCCATTTTCAGTGGGCCATCATTTTGAGAGTTGGGTTATTTTTGTCCTTGTTTTTAGCAGCAAATCAATTCCTGACTCTACACCCAAGCGTGTGTGAAGAGAAATGCACAGAGACCACAAGCACAGCTGTCCAATTTACATTCACAAATGCAGGTGTTGCTCAGACACAAAACAGAGGTCAGCTGAATACTGCTCCTAATTAGCTACCTTTTCTACTAGGATTTTTCTTTGTAAAGTTATGCATGCAATTTGGGTTCAACTTGGAGATCATTTTTAGATCCCAGCATGCTATCCAGCAAGAAGCGGGCTGTCATTATAAAGCATAATTTACAGCACAGTTAATTTTATGTTTTTTTTAAGTCTACACTATACCTAGGGCAAAATTCTGTTCTGCACACACACATTATTCACTCTGTTTCCTATCCACTTCTCAATACTTAAAAAAGGTAGAATTTAGCCATAAAAAAAATCTGTTATGTAGGAATGGGAAGAATTTTGCCCTTTTTCTAAGATTAAGAAAGTCCATAATTAATTAACAAGGACTAAGGACTTTGTTAAATGATACAAGAAGAGAAGTAGCTATTTGCTATTGTCTTCAGTATGTAACACCCAGGGGCTTATTACAAGCAGTTCTTAGAAATGGCAGGATGGAGACTGGTATCTAATACAATCCATTAGGAAACCCAAGCCCTAAATAAAATGACCACAAAATCCTATCAGTTAACAGAAATGCAGCAGCTGTACATGTTTACTGTAATACAATATAATATTGTAACAGAGATAACACTCTTTAAAATTAAAAAAAAAAAAAAAGCCAGCAAGTGATATGACTAGTTTATTTCTCTATTTGGGGGAAAAAAAACACACAAGAAGGCATAGCATGTCAGAGCTTTGGGACATATAAGGAAGGATGAAGACTACAGAGAAGGCAGGAATTGTTTGTACACTAATAGACAACTGAGATCAGCTGGCAAAGTCACTGGCTAAACACCAAACCACTGCAACTTCCAGGTTTAGCAAGATGTTCAAAGACATACCCCAGTAACTCCTGGTAGAAAGTGAAATGTGATGGGCTTCCTCCCACTGCTGACTTTACCTGCTGTAAGTATTCCAAATGCTAACTCCTATTCTGGCTCCCAGTTATCCATTTTCCAAAAATGTACACTATGAAAGCTTAAATTCAGTTTGACCTTAAACTTTATAATGATGTAAACAATATAGATATAGATATGGTATTCTGGAGTGTTTTTCCAAATGGAATCAGGTGCCTTTCTTCAAAGGCTCACTATAAAATACAGTTTGCAAAATATAACATGTATCACCAGGATTGTGACAAATCCATCTTGCTTGATTTTAGTCCCTACAGGCAGCCCATCAAGATTCAGACCCATAACCTTCAGAATTATGGAAAGACAAAAAGCCCTGTTCTATAGCCATCTTCTGCGATGGAATGCAAAGTATTTTGTTGTGGTAAGTAGGGCTTTGAAGAAGAAAGCACTGGGCCCACTCCTGGGGTTGTTACTCCAGTGCTCAGCATTCAAAACGGGAGCCCCAGGGTCTCGGAGATCATTTTAATCCCCCTATATTAAAACAAAACGTGTCTCCCATTTTCTTCCCACCCTCCTCCCCAGATTCACTGGCTCCTCCCAGGGGAAAGTGAACTTGACTGCTGACAGTCCCAGAAGAATTCCAAACAATTTCCTTACTTGCCTCTCTGTTCCAGTGAAGATTATGAGCCTAACTCTTAGAGACTGCTACTAAAATTCCACCCCGCTGAATTCTGCAGCCTAATTCTTTCGGCATTATGTTTTTTGGCAGAATGAATGTGACCCAAATTTGCAGGAGATAATTTGCTGCAACAGTGCTTCTTGCAATGCAGTGAGCCCATAATTAGCATTTCGGGATTGCAAATATCACACTTTTAGAAAAATAATAATTGTTTGCTTCAAGAAAGAACAGATTTGGATCTTGTATTATAGAAATGGAAACAACAAAATGTGGACAATTTTAGTAAAGATTTTATGAATTAAGGAAGCTTTACATATCAATGGAAAATAATTGAGGACTAGCAAGTTACCTCAGTAGTTGGTGGCAAAGGCTACAGCAGTTCTTTAAGGATTCAGAAAATAGTTGTGTGCATGTGTGTGTGATCGTAAAAATATCATGCATTCCATTTCCCATCCATGGTGGCTAACACTAGTCAAAAAGGACATTTTCAGACCTGGGATGTCTTTAAAATAAAACAAAAAAAAATTCTAATGATGGCTGTTCCTGTGTTTACCCACCATGCTTCTCGCAAATGCCTGGCTATGTGAGCAATGTTGTTTCATGTATTCATGATTTCATTTTTTCTCAGTATCAATCAGTTTTAACGTAAGATGTCAAGAGAGACTTAACATTTTTCTTGACAAGAACTCGTGGGCCAGATTTTGAAAAGAGCAATAGCAATATTTCCACTGGGTACAAGAATTAAACTAAGTGGGCTAAAACTTTCTGGCCATGCTTTTGTGGCTAATTACTTGGCTTTTATAAGGAATATCTACCACTTATCTTTCATGGACTCAGAGCGCAGTCTGCACTCTACTGCTGGAAAGACACTGGCCATGAGGATACCAGCTGTGATCACAGTGTCCTCATCAGATTCATTCACCCTCTCAGAACACAAACACTAAGCCAAGAGAAACACATTAGAAGGGGATTCCTTATTCCAAAAGGTTAAGCATGACACAAAAGGGGAATCAACAAAACAGAAAGAATAAAAATATAAAAGTAAAAGGTGCACAGTGTTTTCCGCTAGAAGCTACGTGGCACATGCGCGTGTGGGCTGGTGAGGCCTGTGGGGGGGCCGCCTCTCTCTCCGGTGCTCTTACCTTATTTCTCTTGAAGTAGGCTCGTCGGCAGGCCGCAAAGCACTTCTCGCTGCAGAAGCTTTTCACCTCACTTCCCATACTCAGGGAATAGCGCTTGATTCCCACTTTCTGGCACCAGGCACACATTATTTGTACATTTGACACATCATCTTCTATAATAAAAGTATAAGAAAAATGTTCATATCAGAAGCAAACATCCCTTCAAATTTAGACACACCCTGAACCTGACAGAGCTACCCAGGCCTGATTTTAGTTTCTGGACCTTGGAGGAGAAGTGCTTTTTCTTTCTCTCTCTCTTTCTCTTTTTTTGGCCCCTAAGTTTCCAAAAGACATTTACTTAAAAACCAGAGCATGACGGCAGAGCCACAAGGGCTCCTAGGGCTTCCTAGCCTGGTTAAAAAAAAAAAAAAAAAAAAAGGCTTCATCTGCCTAGTTAAACCAGCCCCAGTACTAATGAAGCTTGTAAAATAACCTGTTTCTTCAAAGGTCCTGTGAAAGCCTGCAGGATCTGCACTGGGTGGGACAATTTGTAGGGTGCTAACTTACAAATGGAACACCCTTATGTGAACCTTGACCAGGCGCCAGGCTCAACCATGGCATGTTCCCTATTACTGTTAAACGATATGTGCTATTGTTTACTCTTGCAATGTAATAATTCCCAAGCAATGCTCTTAGTCAAAAAAGGAAAGATGTGCGCGGCCAGATTCTGGCAATGGAAAGGGACAAGCCTGGCTCGCTGAACAGACTCTGACAATGCAGCCTTCCGGCGCTGGTGTCCTAAGGGAGATGCAGGCCTGATTGAAATTCTCCTCCATGTGATGTGGTTCATGGGCCCTGGATGGAGGGATGGTAATGGAAATGTCAGATCATTCTCAGCCAGATTGGTGGTCCTCCCAGCCCCTCATGTCATGTCATGGGGTTGTTCAGAATGAATTTAGGCGGTTTGCAAACATTTCCACTATTTAAATTGTATTTCTTTTCCTTTGTATGAGAAGAAAACAAATTTAACTAGCATAATGAGCCCATGATATCACAAATACTACTCCTTAAAACAAAGAAAGGATTTTAAAGTGAGTCAATTAGTAAAATATATTCAGTAAATCATAGTGCGGGTAGTCAGAAGTTATGACAAAAATTATGATGGTGATATTCAGGTCTGGGAAAAACTGGCCTCTCTGAGGGGTGGGTAGGGGTGAATAAAAGGACTTTAAGTAGACACCTAAGTAATATTTCCTTGTTGCCTCTTAACAGCTTTTGCTACATCTTGAGTTTTCTCTGTCCTCCCAATTGACAGTGAGTGTGTGTGTGTGTGTGTGTGTGTGTGTGTGTGTGAGACTGACTGCCACATCTCTTCTTCCTTTATGGAATTTTTATTATTATTATTATCCCACACTCATGCTCCAGACATGAATGGTAATCACAAAATCCCCAACAAGCACTAGTATAGTGTTGTCTGATTTCTGGATAGAATCCCCCAAAGACTAATTGCTAAGCAAGGCCTGGTCCACGAGTGTTGACATATTCAGGGTTCATACAGTCTGTCATGCAATCATTTCATTTCCAGGGAAAAGATTTGGTTTGAGGCAGTGTGGTCATCAGCCTGCAAAATTAGAAGCAAACTAATTTGTAGTGCAGTGATATGGCTTTTTTTCCCCCTGAGCATCAGCACTCAGAACTATGTGCAGCGTTTTATTTACCTCAATGGAATAAATATTGCCATTCTAATGACCTTTTTGTATTTCACAAATTACATATTGTGATCTATTGTTATCAAATGAGATAGTATAAAAAATGACCTTTGATGTCAAACATTTTTGATAACTTTCTTTAAATGGCATAATACAAATTCAAATGTCAAACAATTACTGTATTTAATAATTTGCTCTGTTCAAAGCAAGCTTTTTGATATTTCAGGAATATCCTTAACAAAAAAAATTTAAAAATAAATAAAAGTAAGCTTTTATTTATATTTTACATGATCTCTAATATGGCATCTCTCTACATATGAACATTTTACATGGTATGAAAAATTAGCAAAGCTTTATAATTTACCTTAGTGTGTAGAGGAGTTTTCTTAGATTAGAAAGAGCATATATTTTAAAATAATCACCTGTCTTTACTAAACTAGATAGCAACTCATAGTTTCTATTTTTCCCAATTGATAAGATGCTTTAAAATCTTAAATTCCTGAAAAAGAAGATACAGCAGAATTCTCATAAATGATCCACTGGCAGTAAGCTTGATTCTGGTGAAATCTGTAAGGAAAAAAATTTATGCGGGAAATCACCTGGCCTCACAGTTTAAAGAGGAGACCCCACTTCCCAAGGAGCCATTTTAGAACATGCATTAGATCCCCCTCATTATTTCTTCCTTTAAATAATCTAATTTGGGAAACAAAGCATAAAATTGTTTAAGTCCTAGATCTTCAGCTATAATGGACCAACACTGACATAAGAAAGAATAGAGTGCAAAGTTATTCACAAGGCCAGGCGCTTAGCGTGCAGCTTGGGCCTGGCCTGGAGGAATGATGCTTGAGGCCAAAGGGCAGCTCCGGGGTCTTTCTCAAGCTTCAATCCATCATCACCAGACAGACCCACTTGTCATTTTTTAAAGGGAGGCAAGAATACTTTCTTACAATGGACCTAACAAATAAACGAACAAAAAGGTAGAATTTTAAAACAGATTATTTCTTACAAATCATTCTTACTACAAAGCAACAATATGAGATGAGACCATATAAATTGTGCACTTTTATATCTGGCAGCTGGAAAGACTTCTAGAATGATGGTTAGCATCTGCCTTGTTAAATAAGTCGACGTTCCCAGCAGTTTTTCACGCAACTCTATTTCATAAAGGTATATGCTTTGGAAAAAGCCCATCAGATTTCTCCTTTTCTAGTATTAAACTGTTATCAGCAGCTAATGATCCAAAGAACAGTCTGATAATTGGGTTATTCAAAAAATTTAAAAAACATTTTCCGATATTTCAGGCATTCTAGATTAATAAAAGTCATTTATATCAGTAATACATTTTAAAAACTAATAAAGAACTGTGATTATCTAAATTAATATTGTCAGTCAAACTATAGTTCAAAATTCTGTCACCAGACATGAGATGGTGTCCCTATCTTATGACTGCACCCCTAGAAAAGTGAACACTTCTTAAGTGGTTAAAGCCAAAGGGATCAGTCCACTTCAACATCTGCATCTCTTTCTACCTGAAACATGGAAATGAAATGCAGGCTTTACAATGGCAAAATAGGAGGTTTCAGCACTTTAACTTTTCTAACTTGATCTGCTTTAAATTTTTTTCTATTTAAAAAAATATTTCTTCAAGCTAGGGAAAACCTAATTACCTATCTTACATTTTGGCTAACGGTCTGTGCCATTAGAGACTTGAGATTACCTCAGAGAAGATTCACGTAACAGATTTTTACATTACATTATCTTACAGCCATTAGCCTGTGCATTTTTATAATAAACAATGCACTGACAAATGTAAAATGTTTACAGCATTAAATCACATTCCCACAGAGAACGCTTTGTATAACATAATAAAATTTTCATACGATAATATCATATAAATACGTATCAGTCAAAATATGCATATTTCAATTAATCATGAAAAATTTGTACCACCTCTTTAGAATTTAATTAAACAGAATGTTTAAGGCATTTTCTTTCCAATCTAATGTTTAAAGAGCTATAGAACATTTTTCTACTTTACATCCCAGAAATTCAAATTAACTACTCCAAGATGAAATCAAAATTGTATTTATCTATCACAGTACAGAGAAGTATGAGATCAAGCATTTCTGGAATGCCCTGCTGAAGTTGTTTGAGAAATTGCCTTATCTGGTGACTTTAAAAAATAAGGATGGCCATTGGTCAGCGATCTTCTTGGGGCATTTAAATTGGCTATAAACATGTATACTAACTTACCTGACCAGCACCCAAAGAAAATCAGTAGGGCATTAATGGACTCCAGGCAATTAAACTGTAGATTTACCACCCCTTTGTAACTTTCATGGGAGTCCAAGACTGAGGGGAAATTCCAAAAGTATTTGCTGGGACATCTATCTCCTCCAACAGTTCCTAGAATGCACACATCCAGATAATCAATGAAAGACCTGGATTATATCTGAGACAAGTTACAAGGCAGTCTGAGGAGACTCCTGTGTGTTCCCCATGCCATGAAATGACATGAAATGGCCCATGGCCGGGCTGCACTGTGTCAATCTACTTGTTGCAGCAGCTATATTTAAGAACAGAATAAAGTAAAGGCCTGGAAAGCAGACAAGAAACTAAAGTTTGCTTTCTCTATAGCTTCTGTGAAGAAAGAAATTCCTCTTTGAAATAATTAAATTCCAAAGACTTTAAGGCAATCTAAGTTAAAGTTTCTACAGAGCCTACCAGGAGCTTCTGTACAATTCCCTGTGTTCTAGGAGTGAACATACAAGGAGATCCAGAGAAAACTGGGACCACTAAACCACAAAGAACATAATGATTGTTAGCAGTACTTAGTAGGTGCCCACACAGTGCATGGCTCATTTCAACGTTATTTAATCTTTTTCACAACCACCACCAACCAGGCAGGTACTAACATTAATCTCCATTGTGCAAATGGGGAAAGTGAGTTTATATGTTAAGTAATTTGCTCCTAATCACACGATGAGTACATATCAGAGTCTTACTGAGGACCAGGCCACCTGATTCCAGAGCCCAAGCTCTTGACCAGTACACCTTAGAGACCACGGCTTTTCTAAGCAGTAAGACTATAAACCATCCTCATAGACCTCTCTCCACAAAAAGGACTAAAAGCTGTCACAGATTTTGCAACTTACACAGCACATTGCTCAGTAACACAACAATACACAAAGAAAATGAAATCAAAAAGGTCAAAATGTCTTGGAGGAGACAGCTGAAGTGTTAATCAATATTTGTTTATTGATTTTTAAAAAACAAGTTAAAGGCCCACAGCGCAAGCCTTTACTTCTTTATGACTATGAGACATGGAATTGCTGCAAACGCTCTGTATAACTTGCACCAGCAAGTGCTACTTAAACATTTAATGATAAGACAGGCCCAATAATATGTGGATCTCAAGAAGCAGTTACTATACCCACAGGCAAGCAATACTCTTGCCAGTCTTTTCTTTTGTAAAGAGCAGGGATCCCAGCAGGACATGGATACGACCGGCTTTCCATGTGTTGAAATGGAAGACCCCCTACCTCTGTAATTTCAAGGGTGCCAATAAGAATATCCTAGCTTCAAAAAATTATCCTTCAGCTGCTCACTAAGATTAAATTCTACCATTAGAAGGTCATTTCTTTGGCTAAATGTTTCTTATGAGCCATTAAAACACAAATTCCCTGAAAGCAAGGAGGCTCAATATATACTTGTAAATAATGATTTATGTTTTGAAATGAATGATTCTTTCAGAAGAATATGTTTTTACAAGGAATGGGAAGAAGGGCTGAGGATAGGGTTCCAATCAGAAAGGTAGAGAGGCAAAGATGGGAGAGTTGGGACATATTACTTAGCTAATCTCTAGCCTTGCAAAGAGCTAGAGCAACCTGAGGGCAGCCAAAGGAAGGTGGTGTGGACAGGGTGATGACACTATAGAATATGTCAAATATGTTAAGAGTGCCTTTTAAGTATGAATATGAAACACAGTAGACAGTGGCATATAGCTAAGGATTGCGAGAAAAGAAAAGCAACACGCAGATCCACTTAGGACAATCTCAAGGGGGTGACTTTTTATAAGCAAATGAGGTAGTAGATGTACATTGATTTGCAAACCTAAGTTGCTACTATTTGAAAGACAGTGTGGTGATGCACAGAGATGAAGACAGAGGACTTTGCTGAAAGTACTAATATTGCCCCTTCTAGTTGTGTGTGACAAGAGTAAGTCGATCAAGGACTGGTAATGCCCACCCTAACTACAGCTTCGGTGAGGATCAAATAAGATTAAATATGCACATTCTATATGTAAATGAGCCTTCCTTAGAAGGAGTGGCATTTAGAACCACAAGAAAAGGGTAGGTGTCAGCTGTATGCAATCTGGAGAGGCCCAGTGACCAGGCACCAGTCTCTTCAATCACATCCCCTCCTGTGGATGACATCTGTAGAACCACTATCCTTGAATACAAAGAACCCAGTAATTGGTTAAATCTCACTAACTTAGATTATTTAAGAGTAAAGCCATTAGAATTAATAAAAGCCTCACTTACAGCTATTCTTTTAAAAAAGTACTTAACTTGAATTAATAGTTGACAAGATGTTGCCAAATATATCACTGCACTGCCAGATATTCTGTAATTAATAGATGGGAATTCTTTGTAATTATTCCATTAACTATCCACACATGGGTGGATCTTCCTAAGTGCCTGAGAAGTTTGCTCATTTAAAAAGTATCAGAGCAACAACTAAAAATGTCTGCCACTTTGGTAACTGAACTATCAAGAATTCCCAAAGAGTGGTGTCTGAAACAATAAAATGTTATTGAATTTAGTTCTCCTTAAACGGATAATGCAATTAAATGACAAAGGTCCATAATACTACATAAGTCTTTGTAGTATCTAAAATTATTCCTAATTTTCTTTTGAAAACAGATTTGAAGTTATTTCAAGAATTTAAATAGTCCACTCCTCTCTAAACATAGTAGTATTTAACTCCAAAGTAAAATCTAAATAGTCTATGCATAAATTAAAAATTCGTTTCAATAAGTAAAAGGAATGAGCATGTATTATACAAAATTACAGAAAAATGACAGACTTTAAAATTAATTTTCAATTTTCTAATGGAACATTCTATCCAATTTTAAATTATTTACATTCATATTATGAAGATAGACATAGACATAGATATAGATATAAAGGATGTGATTCCAGAAAGAATTACGTGTTTACATGTGGGCTGGATAGGACCTGAAGTGTGTGGCTCATCTTATGACAGGCAGAATGCAGTAAGAGAGCGTTTCGGATAGTTGTGAGAGCCACTCCAGAGAGCATAGCATTTGGGTTGGATCTTGAAGGATTTGGAAGGCAGGAGAGTTACAGAGGAGAGAAAGGACGGAGGAACTACAGGAGCCAGAGAGTGGCACACAGGCTTGAAGTGGGCAAGAATCCTGCAGTCATCCAGTTGACCAAGCTTGTGTGAAGGGAAAAGTAGATTAGACAGGAGCTGATAGGGCCTGAACAAGGAGTCTCATGGATGTCATTTTGCCATAGCGGGAGGGAAGCAGCTCGTCTTTATTCCACAGGTAATAGGAAGCTCCCAAATGTTTCTCAACAGAACATGACAGACTGGGCACGGTGGCTCACACCTTAATCCCAGCACTTGGAGAGGACGAAGTGGGTGGATTACTTGAGGTCAGGAGCTCAAGAACAGCCTGGCCAACGTGGTAAAACCCTGTCTCTACTAAAAATACAAAAAAAAAAAATTAGCCAGACATGGTGGCAGTTGCCTGTAATCCCAGCTACTTGGGAGGCTGAGGCAGGAGAATCGCTTGAACCTGGGAGGTGGAGGTTGCAGTGAGCCAAGATGGTGCCATTGCACTCCAGCCCAGGCAACAAGAGCGAAACTCCGTCTCGGTGGGGGGGAAAAAAAAAGAACATGACAGGATCAGAGATGTGTTAAGAAATGTTATTCCAACAGGAGTAACAGGATGGATCAGAATTTGGAGACACTAGAATCCAGTTCCACATCTAGACGCCTCAGTAAGCAAAGTGAGAGCAGGGTCCATGTCTCTTTCTGTCTTGTGTGTTCAGTGCCTTACACAGAGCAGCACTCATGCTGCATGAAGGAATAAATGGACAAATGAATAAATGGCTGCAGAGGAAAAGGGATGAAGTCCTGAACCTATAGGGTGACAGCAGAAATGAAGAGGACAGATTTAAGAATAGATGAAATCAATTATCAAAATGTAGAAATGTTGCCAACCCAGAAATAACCGAAATTTCATAGTATTCATCTTCCCATGTTTCTAGTCAAAGCAGACCAGGGAAAAGTCCACAGCATTCTTGGGGAAGTTGACTCCAGAGTCAAATTCAAACAAAATGAAGTTGCTTTACAGTCAATGTCCCTTCCTCATTTATTCTCCCGTACTCCAATAAAGAAGGAGAGCAAAAGGAGAGACTCATGAAGTCACAAAATTGTAATTATCTCTTGAATACCATGCTGAACTTGGATTATTTAACAGGACACTACTAAGTACATGTGCCTCCAGCTCCCTGACATTAATTTGAGTATTTCCCCATAATTTCACTGACTTGCCAGTGAAGCAGCTTCTTCTTGTAAGTTTTTTTGATAACCTCGCCTCTGCTTCTCAGTGTTCACTGTGGAGTCTGTCTTTCCTATGTACTCACCCTAAGAAACTGGAATAGGAAAGGAAAAAGGTAGAGCTTTAGAGTAAGGAAAACCCAGAGTCCTGTATGCAACACTTACCAAAGCACATCCCACAGAACACTAAGCCCACAGGGTACTTACATGGATGTGATTTTTAAAAAAGACTTCCATGATTAAATATGAATGGAAAACAGCAGGCTACACAAAGTTAAACAACAGGCTTTTTACAGCAGGACATTCTGGTTCCACCAATGTACAATTAAGAATCTTTGAAAAGGAGACAGAGTGTGCCATATTTCACAAATTCAACAGTGGACATGTCTTTTCACAGAGAATTCCCAAGACTGGACATCTGAGGAAGCTTCCTGGAACGTGCTGCTCCACTGCCCTACATCAGCACTGAGGCATGAGCATTTCCATGTGGGTCATTAATTATCAGGAAGGTTTCTTGTCTTTTGCCCACAATTATATCCTCAGTTGCCAGGAGCCTCCTTTGCCTGCACTGGGCAGAAAGACAAGGCCTGCAGCCATGTGGCCAGTGCTGGGCACGCTGATCAACACCTACTAGTCCTCAATATGCACGTTCAGATTGATTAAAGACACCCATGGTCCACAAAGTCCCATGGTGTCTGTTACTCGCATCAAATACAGAGAAGGCAATCCTTTTCCTATAAAGTCCTACAGAGAAAATGGGAGAAATCAATAACGAGGCAAAGAGAGAGTAATACAGACCGAATAGCTCATGTTCACTGGGTGGCTGCCGTAGACAGGATGCTCAGGTAAAATCGTATCCCCATCCCTGGGCCCTCAATCTGAACCTCTGAGCAATTTAAGATGTCCTGGGACAATGATGCTGCAATCATGGATTTGCTGTCCGCTAAACTTCTCTCTCCTACATGGCTGAAGTCTACTCAGCATCTAGTTCACAAATGAACGCTGTGACGAGGGACAGGGGAGTCCGATCAAAAAGTGTGCTCCAGTAAACCCACCACTCATAGAAAACCAATTCTGAGGCCTTGCCCTGCCTAGAGGGGCACCATCTTCAAAGAGATACAAAAGTGGTGGCAGCATATGAAGACTAAAAGGTCAAGCTGCTTTATACAGGGCTTCAGAACAAGAAAAGCATTTCTGTCATCTGCTTTTTAACTGAGGGGCTCATTTCCCCTTCTGAGATCTGACTTTCCCAATAATTACACTTAATGGGTCCCCCAGTGGTTGACAAATCTCCCCAGAGGTAGACAGAGGATTCATTTCTTTACTCAATTTCATGCCAGGCACTGTATGAGGGGCTGGAAATACACTGACTAACAAGACATGCATGGACGCTAACAAGGCCTCAAGGAGCTTCCCATGGCTGCCCCTAGTGTAAAATGCCAACGTGCAGGAGAAAATGGTCAAGGACAAGCCTGTCCTGCTCCCAGGGCTCCATCACCATGAGAGGTCATAGGAGCCAGATGTGTTGGTGACTGTAGAAGGGAGGGTGTTAGCATTTCCACTGGAGGGGAGCACAAGCAGCCCATTGTGACAGAAGAGCAAGCCAAATCCCTCCTCGGTGCTCCAGCCAGTCCTGCCAAGCAGCAGGCCACGTGGGGCCACCTCCTAGGGGAGGCAAATTGACAGGCTAGAGACTGGGTGTCAAGGGGACACCTGGGAGGGACTAAGCACTCACAGACAGCACTGCTTGTTCTCCTCCTCAGCCCCTTTTCTTCCCTCAGTGCCCTGAACTGCAGTCACATCCAGAAAGTCAAGTTCAGTAGGCTGAAGGGTATGCAGAACTGCATTCAACTAAATGTGTTAAAAGAACCAAGATGAACCTACTAGAACATTTCAACAAAATAATTTACTTCACTCTTCAGTCTTCCCACCTTTAAATATTTATTTAGATTCCTTAGAGCAAAGATTGGTTGAGGGACTCTCTGAAGGGGCCCCATGCCAATCCCTATTCTGGAATGTAATGAGACACGGCATGCCAAAATAGTCCTGCTATGGGAAAAGTAGAGAGCAACACTAACAAGAAATCCTTCAGCGCACTCTCTTCTCTTTACATATCCCTCTTGAGCTGCACTATGTATTCTTGTGACTCCAGTTACCATCCATAATATGACAATTCCCAAATCAACAAAATTATCTTTCGTGAGCTACTATGTCCAACTGCCTCCCAGACATCTTAGTAAGTCAAGTCCACAGCTGCATACACATCCCTCTCCATTTCCAGTCCCCTTCACTGTATTTCCCACCTCAGTTCCTGGGCCTGTTATCTACCCAGTTACCTGATGGCAGAAACCCAGCATCTTTCCTGCCTCTTCCCTCTCTCTCACCTCCCACATTCTGATTAATCAGCAGATCCTCCTAAACATTTTTATACAGCTGGGTGTGGTGGCTCATGCTTGTAATCCCAGCACTTTGTGGGGCCAAGGCATGTGGACTGCTTGGGCCCAGGAGTTTGAGACCAGCCTGGGCAACATGGCGAAACACCATCTCTACAAAAAATACAAAAATTAGCTGGGCATGATGGTGCATGCCTATAGTCCCAGATACTAAAGAGGCAGAGGTAGGTGGATCACCTGAGCTCAGGGAGGTCAAGGCTGTGGTGAGCCGTGATGGCACCACTTGACTCCAACCTGGGCGACAAAATGAGACCTTGCCGCCAAAAAAAAAAAAAAAAAAAAGTTTTCATACTACACCCAATCATTCATTCATTCAATGAATGCTTATCGAGTCTACTTATATGTGAAGCACTGTTCTAGGTGCCTTATCTTCATGGAATTTGTTGCTCTCAATCCCAGTGAAGCCACCAGTATCTCTTGCCCATACTACAAGTAGCCTCCGAACTCACTGTCATGTAGTTCCTTCTCTCCATTCTGCATCTAGAAAATTCTTCTGAAACACAAATATGACCACTGCTCTCATCTGCTCAAAACCCTTCAGTGGCATCCACTGCCCTCAAGAAGAAAGTGGCACTCCTGACATGGCCTCCATGGCTCCTAAGACCACACCAGCCTCTCACCTGTCTGCTTTCTGGATTCTGGCTTCTTTCACTTCCTTGAGGCCCTCCCTCCACTCAGCATTTACATGTGCTGCTTCCTCCCTTACAACCCTAAATTCCTTTGCCAATTTAGTCCTACTGATGAATTCAGTCCCTTGTACCTTATCTTAAACCTCATCCTAGGGAGACCTTCCCTGACCCCAAACCTGGTCAGATCCCACAGCACTCTGGACTTGGTAATTATCAAGACTTCACTGAGTTGTTTTTTGTTTTTGTTTTTGTTTGTGTGTGTGTGTTTTAAAGTCTATCTCTTCCACCAGACTGTGAGCCAGGTAAGACAGGAGCATATGTGTCTTGCTCACTAGAATAAAATATCTGACCTGGGGCCTCAGCATAAGGAGAAGAAAAGCATTCTTACTGGGTCCACCTTGGGTGTTAGATACCCAGTGGGGAAATAGTGGGAGGAAGCCAAGAGCACTGCCTTTGAGAACAAAGTTGTCTTAGAGGGAAACACCAGTGAAAAGCCCTAAAACAGAACGGGATCATTATTACCACTCTCCTTGGTCAAGTTAATCAATTAAGTCTTCTCCATTTAACAGGAACTTTGAGAAGTCAGCACTGGGACTGTCCCTAGAATAACAAGAAATGCTAGAAACACGGCCACCCTCTAACAAGAAAGGAAAGGCACAGCTGACATTTCCTCTCATTTCCTGTTAGCGTCTTAGCTCCTTGTTGACCTGGGACAGGGTATCCTGAAAGTATTATCCTAGCTAGGTCATAACTCCAAAAAGAGTTTAGAGAATGTCAAGAGAAGTTCTGGGCTGCCTCCGGAATCACAGAAGTATGTGATTTAGAATCCATGATTAGATTGTGTCCCCATTTCAGAAGTGAGTTCTGGTCCTGGTTCTGCCATTAAGGCAACAGAGTGAACTTGAGAAGGTCATTTAACCTCTCTAGACCTCATTTCCTCTTCCATAAAAGGGAACACTTAATTAGATGATATTCTAGGTTTCTTCTAAGTAAAATTCTAGCATTCTAAAGCTCTCACAATAACACAATCCATTTAAAGGAGTTGAGGCAAAGGATATTCTTTTTTCTTTCCTCTTTCACTCGAACTTCTGACTCAGTTTCTTTGTTTCTTCTCTTTCTGTGTAGCCACCACTGTTTTTCCTTACCCCTATCATAAGAGGCTTAGAAAATTCTTTGGCAGACAGGACAATTTTAGAAATGGCCCTTTCTGAGTGCTCCATTATTGTGCCACTGAGAATCTGGTGCTCTCTTTTTACTCTTTCATTATATATTCATGCTGGACTTTAAAGGGAAAAAGACAAATATTCATAAAATTTTAACTTTTTTATATTCTCTTCCATTAATTTCTGGTCTTTCACTGTGGACTTCCATACACATGGTATTTCATCCTGGGTTTCCCAGAAAACAGAATTTGAGTCAAAGACTTGCATGTAGGTGCTTTATTGGGCATGTGATGCCAGGAGGTAGGAGTGAGGGACAAGAGAAATGAACCTAGGGAGAAGAAAGAGCCAGCAGAAGGATGTGCTATTGAGTCAGCCACTGCTAAGGAAGACTGGTGTTCAATTGCAGAGGTAATTCTTTGGAGTTTATGAAAACATTTCATAACTATTGACCCAGGGGACAAAAGAAGGAAAAATCTATTCAACTCTCATGCCCTGATGATATAATATGTTAATCCTCTACACTGCCGGTTTGCAAATGTGTAAGTGAACGCCAAAAGGATCCACATGGGATGCCCATGCTGCTATGTCAGAGAAGTCCCAGAGCAGGAAGCGAGAGACATATGCCACAGGTGCAAGGCAAGTAACTTTCAGAATGCACAAGCCCAAGCCAGTCAAAGTGTTACAGCAATCATGGGAGTAACACGTGGGGTCAAGAGGATTTGAAGAGGAACACAAGAGGTGTCCCACACACAGACCTGTCATCACTGTGGAGTCTGGTTTCTAAAGCACAGCACTGTTCATATTTTCAGCTGGATAATTTGTGTGGGCTGTCCTGTACATTGCAAGACATTTAGCACCATATCTGGCCTCTACCCACTAGATGCCATTAGTACCCCTTCTCCCAGCTGTGACAACCAAAAATGTCTCTCAATATTACCAAATGTCCCCTGGGGGCCAAGTCACCCCCTGATAAGAACCACTGGTATAGAGATATTGTATATTCTACTTTTGTCACTCATCCAGTGTCCCCTAATTACTCTCTACTTTATGCCATATCAAATGCAGCTCTAAAGTAGACCACAGAGGGGTATATTTACGCCTTATGCCTATAACTTAATTTTTAGGCTTCACCATGATACATTTGCATTTCACTTGGTGATAATTCCTTAATAATAAGGAATGATGAGATTTTAAATATTCTACTTGATTTGAGAAAGCTATGAACAGACTAAATATAGGATTAAAAAGTTAAATTACATTCCAGGGCTTAGTTGCTTAAATTAGGAGGAGTTTAAACTTTTCTTAAAAACGATGGAAATCTAGATCTCGTACGCAGGCAGGAATTCTTAGCATTTTTTGAGACAAGGATCTTTTTGAGGAAAAAAAAAAAAAACCAGCCTTTCCTAAATTGTGCACATATGATATATACACAATTTCACAGTCAACTTCAGGACCTACACATACCCACCTAAGCCCAACTAAGGAATCCCAAGTGTATGTTAATGATTGCTGGTGAACATTTGGGTTGTTCCCAGTTTTTAGCTATTATGAATAAATGCTATGAAGATTATTTTATGTGCCTTTGGCTCACATATATACACATTTGTGTTGAGAACATACCTAAGACAGAATTATTGCCTTATACATTTTCAAGAATACTTAATTGTATAAATTATTGCATATGTGTATGTTCAGCATTCATAGATATTGCCAATCAGCTTTCAATAGTGGTTATATGTATTTACACTTTCACCAGCTATGCATGAGAGTCCCAGTTGTTCCATATCCTCCTCAAACTTGGTATCGTCAATCTTCTTCATTTTTGCCATTCTCATATGTGTTTACTGGGGTCTCACTATGATTTCAAATCTGATGTCCCTAATGAGTAATGAGATTGAAAAACTTTTCATGTTTATTGATAACTTGGATATTTTCTTTGATGAAGGGCCCGTTTACATTTTTGCCCATTTTTCTATTGAGCTGTTTTATTTTTATTGACAGAGGTTCTTTATACATTGTCAATATGAGTCTTTTATAGGGAAATGCATTACTAACATCATCTGGTACTCAGTGATTTGTTTTTTCATTCTTTTGAAAGATTTTTTTCTTTTTTTATTTGTATAAATTCATGGGATATGAGTACAATTTAACAACATTGATACATTGCACTGTGGTGAAGTCAAGGCCTTCAGTGTATCCATCACTGGAATAACGCACATTGTATGCACCAAGCAACCTGAAAGATTTTTAAAAATCAACAAACATTCTTAATTTTATTACATTTAATTAACTTTTTCCATTATGGTTAGTGCTTTATGTATGTAGTTTAAGAAATATTGGTGTATTCAAGATCATAAATATATTCCCCTAGGTATTCCCTAGAAGCTCTATTGTTTTACCTGTCACATTTAGATCAACAATTCATGTAGAACTTTTTATGAATGACATGAAGTAGAGAATCAACATACATTTTTTTCCATAAACATATTTATTGAAAAGACCATCCTTTCTCCACTGCTCTACCATGTCATCTTTGTCATTATAGACTGAATGTTTGTGTGTCCCCCAAATTCACATGTTGAAGCTCTAATCCCCAATATGATGGCAATTGGAGATGACGCCTTTGGAAGATAATTAGTGCTAAATGAGATCATGAGGATGGGGCTCTTGTCCAGTGGGATTAGTGCCCTTATGAGAAGAGACAGCAGAGAGCCTGCTCTCTCTCTCTCTCCCTTCACCACATGAGGACATAGTAATAAGGCAGTGATCTACACTCCAAGGAGACAGCCTTCACCAGACATTGACCCTGCTGGTACTCTGATCTTGATTTCCAGTCTCCAGAACTGTGAGAAAATAATTTTGGTTGTTTAAGCTACCCAGTCTATGGTATTTTATGTCAGCCTGAGCTGACTAATATATTTATCATGAGTCAAGTATCAATTTAGATTTGTTTCTGGACTCTAGTTGTAATTGTTTATACACATATCCTTGCATTGTTGCCTACTATCATAATTATTCTGTCCTTACAATAAATCTTGATATCTAAGAGTATAAGTCTTCCAATTTTATTTTTTTCTTCAAGATTGAACTATTTTTGCTCCTGTGCATCTCCATATACATTTTAAAAAACAACTTTTTAATTTCCACAAAATTTTATGCAGGATTTTTATCAGAATTAGATTTAAACATATAGAGCCAATTTGGGAGGAATCTTCCTCTTTACAATAGTTAGTCTCTAATCTATAAACATGGCATGTCCCTCTATTCATTTAGGTCTTCTTTAATTTCTCTCAGCAATGTTTATGATTCTCTGTGTAACAATCTTACACATATTTTGTGCGATTATTTTCCTAGGTATTTGATGTGTCTAATACTATTTTAAATTATATTTTAAGGTTCATTTTTGAAATTTTTATGGCTGGAATATAGAGATATAATTGATATGCAGATATTGACAGTGTTTAGAGACTTTGATAAATTGAGTCGTGAATTATAATAGTTAACCTGCAGATTGACTGTAGGGAGGTCTATACAAAATAGCATTTCTATCTCACAAATCTTGAGTTTCCTACTTCTTTTTATTTCCTTATTAAATAATTGTCTGTTAATACCAGTACAAAATTGAATAGAAGTGGGAGATACTGGTCTTTCTTTTCTTTTTTCTTTTTTTTTTTTTTTTCTGAGACAGAGTCTCGCTCTGTTGCCCAGGCTGGAGTACAATAGTGCAATCCCAGCTCACCACAACCTCCACTCACTGCAACCTCTGCCTCCTGGGTACCAGTAATTCTCCCACTTCATCCTCCCGAGTAGTTGGGATTACAGGAGCACACCACCACACCCTACTAATTTTTGTATTTTTAGTACAGACTGGGTTTTGCCCTGAAGGCTGGGCTGTTCTCGAACTTCTGTCATCAAGTGATCTGCCCGCCTCGGCCTCCTAAAGTACTAGTATTACAGGCAGGAACCACTGTGCCTGGCCAATAATGGTCATCTTAATCTCATTCTTGGTATCAAGAGGAAAGTTTTCAATACTTCACTATTAAGTATAATATTGGCTGTGGAGTGTTCTGTGGATACCTTTGGACAGATTAAGGAAGTTCCATTCTATTCCTCCTTTGCCAAAAGTTTTTAAAATCATTTATAGTGCTAAATTTTATCAAAATTGCTGCTGCAGCTATTACTTTATTCTGTTAACGGTTTTACCTTAACAGAGGTTTTACTTTGTTAATTATATTGACTGATTTTTAAAATTTAAACCAACCTTGCATTCCTAGAAAAAAAAAATCTAAATAGTCACATGTATTAACATTTTGTATATATTATTGGCTTTGGTTTGCTATAATTTTGCTCAGTATTTTTGCATCAATGTTCAGGATGAACAGAAGTTTTCCTTTTTTTTTTTTTTTTTTTTTTTTTGAGACAGAGTCTCGCTGTCACACAGGCTGGAGTGCAGTGTTGTAATCTTGGCTTACGACAACCTCTACCTCCCAGGTTCAAGCAATTCTCATGCCTCAGCCTCCCAAGTAGCTGGGACTACAGGCATGTGTCACCATGCCCAGCTTATTTTTGTATTTTTAGTAGAGACAGGATTTTGCCATGTTGCCCAGGCCAGTCTCAAACTCCTGAGTTCAAGTGTTCCCCCCACCTTGGCCTCCCAAAGTGCTAGGATTACAGGTGTGAGCCACCACACCCAGCCAGAAGTTTTCAATTTTAATGTAATAAAATTACATTAAATTATTGTTTCCCCTACTTACAATGACCTTGGCATGTAATGTGATCAATGTTATGCTGAGATCATAAAATAAGTCTAAGTATTTATTTCTTCTCCTATTCTCTGAAAAAGTTTCTCCAACTTCTTTTTTGTTGTTGTTGTTTTGGTTTTGTTGTTGTTGTTTTTCTTAAATGTTTCATAGAATTTACCATTGAAGCCATCTAGGTCTGGAATATTCTTTGTAGAAAAGATTCAATTATTTTATTTCTTCAATAGATATAGGACTACTCAAGTTTTCTATTTCTTCTGTCTGTTTTGGTAAGTTAAACTAATGTGATGTCTCTGTCAAAGAAACTCTGGGAATTATTCTAGTAATCACTATGCATAACATCAAAATGATTAGTTCTAATAGCATATGAACCTTTTTATTTACTCACATTTCATATTTTCTAGCACTTGGTGTCTTAAAAAATGTTAAATCTTATTATTTCATTCACTATTTGTTCAAAGTAAAAAGTAACAATCATTAAAAGTTGTCCCAAGCAGCATAAATCTTTCATCAGACTTCTGGCTGCTATAACTATACATATACGCAGTTTGCTTTATATCTGTTCAATTAACAAGTACATATCAAAGCACATTAAAACATACCCCCTCAAATCATAAAATCAGGAGAGCAACTAACCATACAAGTCACAAAATAAGGATTTTATAAATATAGGGAAGTAACAGATCACCTAAGCTAACCACATCATTTTGCAGACAAGGAAACTAACACTTAGAGAAACTACCTTATTCAAGATTACATGGCCAATAAATGACAGAGCTGGCATTAGCAACCCAGGTCTCCTGGTTCTTGCTCTGGCAGTCTTCACCACATCATGCTACCACTCAAATTATACATTTCATCTGGCATTAAAAATGACAGAACACACTAAAATATGCCTTACACACTTTCAAGAACCCTTAACTATAAAGAGAACAATAAAGCAGGACCCACATCATAGTGGCTAACATTTTCAGGTTTCATTTTGGATCTTTTTTTATCACTTTGAATTTTAAATTACTATCTTCTAGCCTATATTAAGTTTCAGGCACCATTTCCCCTCAACTGTATAAATATAACAGTTATTGATTATCTGCCTATAGACTTTTTGCTACTCCACTTTAATTACCCTTGTAGTCCTACCATCCACCCTCCATATGCAACTAAAATTATATCATACATTCCAAAGTCAAACTAGAATGATGTTTTGATCATATGCCAACAGTACTATTAAGTTCTTGGTAGTCACGGATGATGACATATATCTGTATTTCTAGCACAATGTAAAGAACATTCAGTAAATACTTAACTGACTGAAATACTGGCATAGTGTTTTGGATAATCCAGTGGTTAAGGATATAGGCTAAGGAGACATAATGTATAGGTTCAAATATCAGCTCTGCCACTCAGTATCTGTGTAACCTCAGGCAAGTTGCTCAATTTTTCTGGGCCTCAGTTTTCTCATCTGTAAAACAAGGTTAATAATAGCATCCACATAGAGTTGTGAAAATTAAATGACATAAATCTATTAGCACAACGCATAACACATGCTCAGAAACTATTAGCTATGATGAGATTATATCATTACATTATTAAGTACTCTTATTTCTGCCATTCATCATTAATTCCTCCTGTCCTTATCCTAAGTGATTGGGAAAACTGAGGGTTCAGTGAACTCTTTTTCTTTCTTTCTTTTTTTTTTTGAGAATTGCAACTGGTTCATAAATAGTAAGTCATCCCAATCCCATTAACTCTAGGTAATTTTATTTAATAATCATATTTTAAAAGTTGGACAAATAAAGTCCAAAGCAATTTTGATTAAATCCTGTTTTCTTAATGGCTATTTGGAACACATCATCATATGCAAGCCCCAAGAATATTGAATAACAGATAAAATAAATAATAATCATAATGCAAACCACATTCTCATTCCCATTTCCCTGCAAGTACAACTCCATGTCGGAATTATAAAAGCCAAAAAGTAACATGCTTATTAACTGTGGGTTACTCAGCTATATACAGAGGTTAGCAGATCACGTGACTGTTTCCATATTCTCCGTTAAGCTAATGGTTCCTTAGAGCCCAGTTCTTATAACCCCTTAGGAATTTCAAGATTTGCCTGAAAAAATATATCATATTTCCCTGACTATAATGGAACTCAAATTTGGAAAACTAACTGAAAAGCAAACCATCCTGGAGGACAGGAAACGGTCGTTGTTTTCAAAGAAAGACAAGATATTTCTGCACACAGGAAATCAAGCTGGTTTTAGAGGATTGATCTTATCTTGCTCCACACAAACCTGTGTAGGCCATGTGGACATGCTCTTCCTTTTACTTCAAATGTGCGAACATGGTAAGAAATAAGAATAAGGGCACTTTTCATTTGAGGTAAAAGACACTTCATTGAAGACTGCCACATAAATGCATAAAGAGAAGTATATTCCCTCTTTTTTTCACATTTCATTTCATTTTAAAGTATTCAGAGATTTACAAGGATTCTGGACTTGGAATAGGCAAGTTGTAAGCCTCTGGGAAAACCTGTCAAAAGATTCAGATCTAAAATGTGGTTTTCTAGGTATACAGTGTTTTCTGCAGCAGGAAAGCTCTCACTAGAAAAAGTTGCTTCATTTCATTTTTCCTCGTGAACAAAAACAATCACACTGATAGTTTTATTAATTTAAAAAAAAATTCTTGGGAGCAAAATGTTGTCATGGAGCAAACCCGAAACTAGAGGGGAAAAAGTCCTGGTTTGAGTCTCAACTGGGCCAGGGTCTACCCTGGCTACTTTGACCAGAAGTTGACAAGGTGGGGAGACCCAAACCTGCCCTACCACTGCAGAAAACTGATGACCAGTCAATGCAGCCAAGCGCTATTACACTTGTAAAGCAGTGAAGACCATTGTAAGGCCTTTGACAAAGATGTGTATCCAAAATCCCTTCTGAGTGCTTTACCTCAATCATCAAACTTGGAGGGGACCAAATTTAATGCTCAACTAAAATCAGAGAAGGCCAAATATCTTAATGAAGACTCACTACAGCACAGTTCTTACAATCCATGCCTAAGCCCTTTACAGGCATGATCATCTTCGAATGAAGTCTCAAAGGGTTGAACCCATGCTAAAGTCTCTAACATGAGATGAATTACAGCCAAGTTACAGTTTAATTAACCTATCTTTCAAAATTCTCTCTGATATATTTTTTGCCACTTCAGATTATGTTCATGATGTGATTTTTTAAATTAGCAAAGGAGGTTTTTACATTTGTTCAAACTGAAAGAATAAAGACGTGTTTGTACAAAAAGAAAGTGTTGGTCAATACTTTTATTATTTTCTAATATTCTTATAACAGTTTTCTTCATGGCTTGCCTATATGGCAAAGCCTTATTCTGTTCATTTCCTAGAGTCTGCAAAAAAGTCTGTGATTATTATTTAAGGATCATGGTGATTCCCTTCACTGCATGGGGGCGGGGGATGGGGAAAGCAAAAGCAAAGCTATTATTCTGTGTTTATAACACATCTGTTACCATAGTAATGCCTGTGATGTCACAAACTATACCAAGGGCCAGAGGCTGTCTCTGTTGGGGGAAAGGCAGCACAGAGTTGGAAGATGAATGCACACATGTGTGGCCAGAGCAGGGTCAATGCTGTGGTAACCACCAAGACACGGGAGCTCCCCTTCTCCAGAGAAAAGGGAAGGCAGGGCCAGAAGAGCAATTCTCCAGGCCCAGAAGTAAGCTACACCCACAATTCTGTATGCAGCTGTGAGAAAGGAGAGTGGAAATCCAAGTGAATGCAGTATCACCGTGTTCCCAATCATGAGTATTCCACTGGGCCCACTGGCTGCCAAGACATGGATGGGATCCAGTGGTAAGCCTGCCCCAGCACATGAAACACATGCTTGGGAAACAGTACCTGACTGGATGGAGCCCTCTGGTAACCCCAAAGAGAAGCAACTTGCCTCATGATGGCAAGAACTGTAAAATTTTACCCCTATGGGCCATCCACGTTTATAGAACCACAGATTCTCAGGGTTAGGGAAGAACTCATCGAGTATCCCCAAAAATGTGGACTTGAAAAAGTAACTTTTAGCAAGAAGAGAGTGTATGTCCTGTCACTGGGGTATCTGGAAGTAGTATATTAATAGGCATTATTATTCTGATACAATCTAGGGAAATTTTGTAAGAATATGCTAAAAGACAATTTACATTAAAAAGAATTTTGGATTAGGAGTCAGAAGACCTCAGTACCAGTCTTGGCTCAAGTACTTAGAAGCCATGTGACCTTGAAAAAGCCATTTAACCCTATTTGAACTTCAGCTCTTTAAATTCAATATCTAACATGCTATTTCCCAGAGTTATATGAAGCCCAAATTAAATAAAATAATCAATGTGAATAAATTTCATAAAGTCTAAAAAATTTAACAAAATAAAAGGCATTATTAGCATTTTCACATAGCCAGTTTACAGTAATTTGAACACTAACACAGGAATCCAAAGCATACATGTGATCCTCATCTTCCCTATATGGAGAGGTGAACTTGCATGATACAGTCAACGCTAAATTATTCACGGGCTGATTATCAAGGGGCCTTTTGCTCCTAGCCACTGTACCCTTTATTTGTTTCCCCACAGGAATGCCGCATTAACCTACACACAGCTAGAAAACTGACAGCATATCTCAACTCAATTACCTTGAATCACAACTCTGGTAAAAGTTTCAGCAATGGAAGAGTTAAAATGATTCACTAGATGGAAGTTCTGGATAATTTGTTGACTTTAGCCACGGATAATTAAGAGTGATGGAATCCTCATTTCACTATCAAGGAAGCTGTGGTCAAGGTCAAACAGGTTGGGACTAATCCAGACAAAACATTAGTATTTTCTCAGTGAAATGCTTATATATGTGCAATAAGATTTGAGTATCAGTCATTCATTCATTTATTCAACAAATATTGTGACAGAGCTCACCAAACACCCTGAAAACTCACTATTTTCCTGCCCTTGTACTTCCTTTCTTGAAATATTACATAGTGCACCTCAGCAAAGTCCACAGTCTGACTCTTTGAAACTCTAGTCACCTTCCTGCTATCAGGAGACTTTGGCTAATCTTACCCTAGCACAAGCAGCAAATTATGCCCCGGGCCAAACCCGGCCCACTGTCTTCTTTGTAAATAAAGCTTTATTGGAACACAGCCACACCCATTTCTTTCTGTATTATCTATGACTGCCTTTCTGCTACAACAGAAGAGCTCTGTAGTTGTGATAGAGACAGTATGGTCTAAAAAGTCTAAAATACTATCTGACCCTTTACAGAAAAGGTTTGCAGACCCCTGCCCTAGATAGTATGACTAAATCAAAATTCAACTTTCCTATAAGTTCCTGCTTGGTAACTAAGAGAATAAGCTCCTTAAAAGTAGAGAATCTTTTTGTATCTTTGTCTTGTCATATAGAACCCTTGAGTAGGACAGAATCAAAGTTGAGAGCAGAGACAGAAAATTAAACATGTCCTTCCCTACATTTTATTTTCAACAGATGAGCGCCTTGGAATTCCATGGAAGACAGCACAAAACCAATAAAACCACTGGTGTTCAGTTACTCTGGCTTCTAATTCCTCAGAGTTCCTACATCTAAGACTTTCAAGGCTCAATTTTTGGCCTCTGTCCCTTCACATATTTATTTCCTGATCTGATGTGGAATTACAGTTAAATAGGAGCTGTGTGCTTGAATTCCACGTGGCTGGCTCACCAGGAAACTCCAGGGCAGGTTTTTTGGCATGCCAAACTTATGTTAGCCTCAGCTATGCTAATTTCTAAAGCTGTTTGCTTTGCTCAAATAAATCTTTGAGATCAATTTGCATTTGGATGTACACCTTCTTATGCACAATTTATTTGCATGATAACTCTAGGGCAGAAAAAAAGAAAAAAGGTCTGGTTTTGTGTGGCAGGCACTATGCTAAGGGCTTTACATACATTTTCTTTTTCAGATGGAGTTTCACTCTTCTTGCCCAGGCTGGAATGCAATGGTGCGATCTTGGCTCACCGCAGCCTCCGCCTCCCAGGTTCAAGCGATTCTCCTACCTCAGCCTCCCTAGTAGCTGGGATTACAGGCATGTGCCATCACACCAGGCTAATTTTGTATTTTTAGTAGAAACGGGGTTTCTCCATGTTGGTCAGGCTGGTCTCGAACTCCTGATCTCAGGTGATCCACCCACCTTGGCCTCCCAAAGTGCTGGGATTACAGGCATGAGCCACCACGCCCAGCCTTACGTACATTTTCTTATCTCATCTCGACAACAACCACATGAGGTAGGGCTGGGATCCCCATTCTACAGATGAGAAAACTGAAGGGAAGAGAGCTTATATAACTTGTCCGCGTTCAAAGAGGTGGTATGTGACAAGGCCTAGATTTGAACCCAATCTGTCTAAATCTGAACCCCATGTAATTGTCACTTACTCATACTACCTTATTGATACCCTCATCATCATCTCCCCTCCCCTAAGCCACTGGGCATATATTCAAACATAAACTGTACATTTACAAAATCAGTTACCCTTTTTTTCCCACTTGGCCTATGTAAAATATGTCTTTGGTCCTTGGGAAATAAATATGGACCCCTCTATATCACAAAACAATCAACCAAAGAAGAATAGGGACATTAGTAAGGCAAACTTTATGTGATACACCAATTACATTAGTAATTAGTAGACAAATACAATTACAAGTGATTTTGACAGGCAAACGGATTTTAATGACATATCTAAGACCTCAATATGAAAGGACATTTTTTTTTTTTTTTGAGATGGAGTCTCACTCTGTCACCCAGGCTGGAGTGCAGTGGCATGATCTCAGCTCACTGCAGCCTCCACCTCCTGGGTTCAAGCAATTCTCCTACATCAGCCTCCCGAGTAGCTGGGATTACAGGTGCCCGCCAACACACCCGGTTAATTTTCGCAGTTTTAGTAGAGACAGGGTTTCTCCACGTTGGCCAGGCTAGTCTTGAACTCCTGACCTCAGGTGATCCACTCGCCTTGGCCTCCCAAAGTGCTGGGATTACAGGCATGAGCCACCATGCCAGGCTGAAGGGACATTTTTACTGCTAAAATGTAGCAGACCAAGCAAAAGAATGTAGCAGGAACCATGAAGGAAAATGAGAGTAATACTTAGAATACAGTGCAAGTATATCTATAACATAGGCCGAGGAACTTGTATCTACAAATTTCTTCACTGTTTATGGACGCATAACCAAATACCTATCTTCCCTAATAAAAACACAAACATTAGCTTTAGTATGTTATAGTAAGTACTGCTGTTGAAACTCAGTTTTATCATTGTTCAATTCAACACACAGAAAAATAACCAGCGTTACAAGTAAACACTCTAGGATGATTCCAACATTTTATAGCGAGCCAGATACAATATTATTTAACTTCTCTGTGTGAAACATACCTATAGCCCAGCTTGCAATATCACATAACACTCAGCCCACTTCCATCTAGATCTAATACACTGCCATCTAATTTTCAGGAAATATAAAAGAATGAATTACATTCTCACACAAGTGAAAGATTTCCATTAAAAAAAGAAAAGAAAAGAAAAAACTATCAGAGAGGTTTCCAGGAATTAGAAAGAACTCTGTGTGGAGAAGATACATAATCTTCAGGGGTGTCCAACATTTGAGCTTCCCTGGGCCACATTAGACGAAGAATTATCTTATCTTGGGCCACACATAAAATACATTAACAATAACGATAGCCGATGAGATTAAAAAATTGTTTTAGGGCCCAGCATGGTGGCTCACACCTGTAATCCCAGCACTTTGGGAGGCCGAGGCAGGTGGATCACCTGAGGTCAGGAGTTCAAGACCAGCCTGGCCAACATGGTGAAACCCCGTATTTACTAAAAATATAAAAATTAGCCAGGCACAGTGGTGAGTGGCTGTAATCCCAGCTACTTGAGAGGCTGAGGAAGGAGAATCACTTGAACTCTGGAGGCAGAGGTTGCAGTGAGCCAAGATAGCGCCACTGCACTCCAGCCTGGGTGAGAAGAGTGAAACTCCGTCTCGGAAAAAAAAAAAAAAATTAAATCTCAAAAAAAAACTTGTAATGTTTTAAGAAAGTTTACAAATTTGTGTTGGGCCACAGGTTGGACAAGCTTAATCTAGGTGGTTTCTCTAGTAGATTTCGAGGAAGGCATGTAGAAGAACAAGCCTGCCACATGCCCTTTTATAAAACTATCCCTCCCCTCAGGAGACCCCAGAGGAGAGGCGGCCCTCCTTATGCACCACCCAGTTCAACCGTGGTTACTTTTTCTTTTTGTTGAGACGGAGTTGTGCTCTTGTTGCCCAGGTTGGAGTGCAGTGGCGCGATCTCGGCCCACGGCAACCTCTGCCTCCCAGGTTCAAGCGATCCTTCCGCCTCGGCCTCCGGAGTAGCTGGGATTACTAGCTAATCCCAAAATACTAATTTTTTGTATTTTTAGTAGAGACAGGGTTTCATCATGTTGGCCAGGCTGGTCTCAAACTCCTGATCTCAGGTGATCTGCCCACCTTGGCCTCCCAAAGTGCAGGGATTACAGGCCAACCATGGTTACTTTTTTCTTACTAAACAGTCATTGTCTATATCTTATTTTTAAAAACCATTTTATGTTTTTTTCTCATTTTAAACAGATGACTTCAGAGAAGGAAAATAACATTGTTTTGTAGTCAGTGGTAGAAAAGGTTTATTGTCAGTTGAAAGTTTATAGCCTAAGTAGTAGTAGGTAAGGAAATTTTCCTAATATGACAATAATACTCTAAGTAATGCCTGTATCAACATTTCTTACCTATAAGGTCCCTAAGACAGCCTCTACCAAAGTTAACTTGAGCATTTAATAATTATTCATAAGATAGTTAAAACAACTTTCTATGAATTGCTATCACTGAAAACACCAGTAGTGACTTACCTGCTGGTGGCTTTATGAAAGGTGGTGGAATTAAAGGTACAATAATGGGCACATTGCCATGATCCTTTGACCCTGCAGGTGAGTCACTGAGTCCATTTCCAGTGGCAAGCCCTGAATAGCCTGTGCTTATATTGTATGGTGAAATAACACTGTCCTCGGGTAATTTTGGTTTTGGCAAAGAATTTTCTGCAAAAGAAAAAAATCATATTCAACATGACCAAAGAACGTAATGCAGTCGACTTAAATTTTTCCTAATTTTCTCAAGTAAAATGGCCATGAACCAAAGAAATTTTTTCTTGCAAATCTTTAAACAATGTACTAGAACTCCAGTTCATCCAGGAACTTTTTAGTCTGGTTACCACAAATTTCCAACGGGTTCCTTTATAATTTGTTCCACTATGATAGCTAATATTCCAGTTGAATCATGGTGATAAATTTTAGCACTGTAAAATTCCATAGAAAATTGAGAAGTGGTGGCTGGGCGAGGTGGCTCACGCCTGTAATCCCAGTACTTTGGGAGGCCAAGGAGGATGGATCGCCTGAGGTCAGGAGTTCAAAATCAGCCTGGCCAACATGGTGAAACCCCGTCTCTACTAAAAATACAAAAAATTAGCCAGGCATGGTGATGTGTGCCTGTAGTCCCAGCTATTCGGGAGGCTAAGGTAAGAGAATCACTTGAATCTGGGAGGCGGAGGTTGCAGTGAGCTGAGATCATGCTACTGCACTCCAGAGAGAGTGAGACTCCATCTCAAAAAACAAAAACAAAACAAAACAAAACTGAGAAGTGGCCAGGCACTATGGCTCAGGCCTGTAATCCCAGTACTTCAGGAGGCCAAGGCAGGCAAACCACTCAAGGCCAGGAGTTTGAAACCAGCCTGGCCAACATGGTAAGACCCCCGTCTCTACTAAAAATACAAAAATCAGCCAGGCATAGTGGCACACCCCTGTAATGCCAGCTACTTGGGAGGTTGAGGCACAAGAATCGCTTGAACCCAGGAGGCGGAGGTTGCAGTGAATTGAGATCACGCCACTGCACTCCAGCTTAGGTGACAGAGCAAGATTCTGTCTCCAAAAAAAAAAAAAGAAAGAAAGAGAAGAAAATTAAGAGGCAATTAACCTTTTTTTCCATGTACAACATGATATACAGCAAACATAGCTCTCTGGCTACCAGGGGAAAGCCTAAAACATGCCCTCCAGCATTGTAACTAGGTCCCACTGTATTATAAACTTGTATCATAATATAATCACATGAACCAATGAGAAAGAAGCAGGGAAGAAAACTGATGCTTCACAAGGTATGGATAATACCCATTAAAAAATAACAAAAATAAAAATTTGTAAAACTTACAATGATATGAGCTTTGTACATCGTATCCTTGCATGTGAATCACTTAAAAAAAACAAATGAACAAAAACCTCAACCATGGTAAATAACTTTTTCCTTCTATAGCATATCCTGGCATGCTGTATGTTCCCCAGAAGCAAAGATTATTACCTAGGCCAAGTATTATATGAGCTATTAGTTTATAGAATACAAACTCATGACGTGCATTTTTCATTTACAGTGAAATTGATGATACTATCTCCGTAGCATGATGTGTACAATTTTATAGTAAGCTTAACATAAAATTTGTCATGTACACTCAATTCCACTTGCCTGCAGGACAGCTCAATTACATTTCCTTGCTTGGTATATATGAAGGGAAAGCTCTATCTTAAAGACTGAAAATAAAGTGTTTGAACAGGTAGTTTATGCCAACAGATTTTGAATGCAATGCAAATATTGATCAAATTGCCAGTGATGATGTACAATTTGTTTTACCCACATTTTATTAAAGTTCCTTAAATGGGTTGCTTCTTCACATACTTCTCTTCTTTGACAAGCAAGCTCTCATTCCTAATTTAGGTTCATAAATTCAGTATTCATACAGACTTCCCCCATGAGATATCTGGCACTGCTACCCACTGGTAGAATCGGTGTTAATTCAGCTCTGCCAAGGCTCTGTAATTTTCACTCTTTAGCTGGGCTTTGATTAAAAAATTCTTAAAGAGTAATATAGGCTCTAATCATCTACCACTCTCTTACTCCTCTTTTTACCCTATTCAAGTGTGTGGGGGCAGGGAAAGAATGAAAACGTCAAGCAAAACAAAAATAGTACTACCATTTAGATTTCCCACTGAAAAAATAAAAAGGAAGGAGGATTACCAAACTAACAGTGAATCTCTCTAGCAGTCTGAAGATCTAAACCTAACATTTCACTTAACAGAAGCCCCAGTCCCCAACAACTGATATCTATCAAAGGCATCAGGAAACTCTAGTTAGCAAACATTGTCCCTTTCTTTAAATCTGTATGCAGGACCATGGCACTTAGGTCGCTAGTCCCTATCTAGTTCTCCCATAGCTGGGAGGAGATTAAGTTGTGTCTATTTTTGTTTTATGTTGTTCTTTTATATTTCTGCAGAATTCTGCTTATGGGAAAGCACTATTGGGGATGTATGTTTAAATCAACCATTGGCATAATCAACAAAATGAGTCCCAAAGCAACTCAATTCTGGCAGGTTGAGATAGTTAATCCTTCTTTGCATGAACAAAAGGACATTAAATGTCATTACCTTTGAGAACAGAAATGTGCTGCCGGCTCTCCCCATCTGTAGGGTAGCTCCTGAATTCAATATCTTCACCATCTTTTAATTCAACCTTATCATAGCCATACCAGCCAAGGAGTTCATTCATGGTGTTTTCTGCAAAGTTCTGAAAGAGAAGCATAGGTAGTACTACTTATTTCTATAATCAATAACTACTTGAAAAGAATGCATAAATTGAATTCTGCTTGTCCTACCCCATTTATTTGCTGCCCTGCCTCACTTCCCCTAGTGTGGTGTTCATTTTTCAAATAATGTTCAAAAACGATAATGTTTTTAAATCTTAGGATGATGCATTCAATTATGACAGGGCTTCAGATATTTGTAATTTAAAGATAATAAGATAATAAGGTACTACATTTGTTAGTTTTGCCTGTGAATAGGAAGTCATATTTTAGCTTATTAGTCTATAAAGTCTATATCTAACATCAATACAAAAATATTGAAAGGTGAATCACAAAAACAGCTAAGAAAAGATTTTGAAAATGAAAACAACCTTTTGTGGTTCAGATCAATTTAAATTAAAATTGCTTTCTGATTTAGGTGTTGTTTTCTTAACATAACTCTTATCGCAGATAAAGCCGAATTTCAACAAAGAAAAATTTCACAATTGTTAACAGTACCATACAGAAAGCTAGGTTACAATAGGTTACAAGGGTCTTTCTTTTTTATTTTTTTCCTTCTGCAAGAGTTTTTTTCAAAAATCAGGCCAGGCACAGTGGCTCACGCCTGTAATCCCAGCACTTTGGAAGGCTGAGGTGGACAGATCACTTGAGATGAGGAGTTCAAGACCAGCCTGGGCAATATGGTGAAACCCCATGTCTACCAAAAAAATGCCCTGGTGGCACACACTTCTAATCCCAGCTACTCGGGAGGCTGAGGCAGGAGAATCGCTTGAACCTGGGAGGCAGAGGTTGCAGTGAGCTGAGATCACACCACTGCACTCTAGCCTGGGCAACAGAGCAAGGCTCCATCTCAAAAAAAATTTTTTTTAAAAAATCAATGCATAAGTTGCTTTATAAATTTCATTAGTGACAGGTTCTTTCTCCATAAAATCAAAGGTCACTAAGATTGTCTTCTGACAAGTAACATAAAAGTACCAAATAACTTTAAAGTTACTAGCCAGTCCAGATTTGGGATACTGTAAGAAAACATTTTATAAACTATAAATCAATACATAAATGTAAGATAATATCACTGTTGCTGTTGTTATGGATATCATACTTTGAAAATAATAATTGGACAGATTTAATATCTTACATTAAAGTGACTATATCTTAGTACCTTATCAATTGCTATATCTGGAAACAAGATGTAAGACTCTGTGTGTTAATGACCTTAATGCTTGTGTGTGCCTTAAACATTCCTATCTGGCAGGGAACCATGAGCTTCCTAAGCTGAGCTAGAAAAACTATATATTCTAACCTTCTTTGTGGCTCAAAGAATCTTTTATTATCCTTCTGAGAAGCTGTCATTTCTGAATTACACTGCGATGTATAATTTATATACCTGAAACAAAGCACCAAGGCTAAGCCAGAGTGTGCACAGTCTCAACGTGTGAGTTCCATGTTTTCTTGAATTTCATGACTTTAAATTTCAGCAGGGGTTGCATAAAAAATAAAAGACATTACACTACTGACTCCACAAAAACAAACCTGGCATTTCAAACTACCCACAGAATGCTAGGTTTTTTACTTTAGTACCCACTTAAGCTCTGAACTCCAACTGGGTCAATCTGTGATGGTACAGTGTATTAACCATTAAGAAAAACTAGCCAGATTGATTCAGTGTTACCATTCACAAGGCCAACAGTCAGTCATATCAAGCTTTAGTGAGGCATTTATTCTCTCCGATGGCTGGTCGTGTCCACATTAAATAGACATACTTTTCATGAATGCACAAAAATATGATCAATATGAATAATAAGTTCAGCAACTTTAGGAATATCACTGAGGAGGACTGGGTTGAACGCTGCCCCACTAAATCAAAAGAGATCTCTTTAATGAGGCGTCAGTCTCCCCAACACCTAATTTCTTTCACTGAGATGAGAGCCTGGCTTGAGAATGACAATCCCTAGGCACACAAATAGAGGTCCTCTATCAATGGTCTGGCAGCAGAAATCTCCAAGGATGAGGCTTATACTTTTCATCAAAAAACCAATTCCCAACAGCATTAAAAGCCAAATGCAAGCCATCCGATTGGTCAGTGTGCCACTTGCCCCAATCTCTAAGAAAACTGTGCCAAGACGGAATATCTTTTGCATATACCCTAGTGACTATATCCAGTTTTATAGACCGGTCATCTATGGGTGCCACTTTCTCCTGTTTCTGTCTAGCCTCTGAAGTCACACAAAGGCTGTGAATGCTTAATTCATGGAGCAATCCTCTAGCCAAGGATATAGATTTGTTTTAGTCTAGCTGCAAAGCCATTCAGCCTTTCAGAACCAGTTCCAGGGATGGGATCCAGAAGTTTTAGACATTTGGGTAAAAATTGAAACCTCAGCTGGAATATTAACACCAAATTCACATTATTTGAGCATCAAAACTGCATCAGTTTAGTTTATGGTTTGTGCTGAAAAGTCAGAGGCTTCATGGAACAATCAATATGAACTTGATCTATTCCATGATTTTCAAGTTACTATAAATGTCAGGGTAAATAAACTCTAAAACATTCCCTTTCTTGTCATGGAAAATAAAAATAAACACCTTAATGTTTTGATATACTGCTACAAAAGCAGAAAACAAAGGTTTATATAACTTCAAGCCATAAATCTCAAAGCTTTCACGAAAGGGGCAAGATGAAAGAGAAAATGATCACCAAAGTTTCTTGTAGTACGGTTACAAGAAATGACTATTACTTCTGTTGTATACACTATTGTATGAAGAAGTCAAAGGACTCCAAGGAATCAAAAATTTTTAATTTTAAATTTCAAGGTGAAGTTTGATGCTAGATGTCATAGTTCATTATGGTGCTAAACCAAAGTAAATAAAATGTATTTTTAACATTATCCTCCAAGAAACATATTCTTTTTCCTTTTCCTTTTTTTTTTTTTTTTAGACAGGGTCTCACTCTGTGGGCCAAACTGGAGTGCAGTGGCACAATCCTGGTTCACTGCAACCTCCACCTCCTGGGCTCAAGTGCCTCAGCCTCCCAAGTAGGTGGGAGTACAGGCGTGAGCCACCATGCCCAGCTAATTTTTCTATTTTTGTAGAGACAGGGTTCACCATGTTGGCCAGGCTGGTCTCAAACTCCTGACCTCAAGTGATCCACCTGCTTCAGCCTCCCAAAGTGCTGGGATTACAGGTGTGAGCTACTGTGCCTGAAGAAACATAATATATTCTGAGACATGAATTTAATGTTTATGACCTATAAAGATTTTCAAGTCTTTCTAGCAGAGAATTACAACAGTTACTTTTCAGCATTTTTTTTTGTATTATTATCCCTTAAAAAGGAATTTCCTATTTAAAAAGTTATTCACTTCCTAAGTTTCTTTTATATATACATATATATGTGAAAAATAATAAAGGTAATAGTAGTTAAAATGCAGAGAGATTTTTGAGATAAGGATGTTCAGTAATAAAACAAGCCACTGAACTAAGGCAGGCTATGAAATCTGCCTCCCCCAAAATCTTTACCCAGCATTTCTCCTGGAGACCTAGGGCAGGAAATGAAGTAGAGTCTCTTTTGTTAAGAGTCCCTCCCAGTTTTAGGATTCTGTAAAATCAAAGAACTTCTACTTATACAAGAAATAAAAGAAAAAAATACCTTTTGCAAAGAAATTTCATAATTACAGTGATCATACCTCATGAATTTTACTGAGTCACTATTTCAAATATTTTATCATTGCTCCCATAAATCATCAAAATGTGCCAGAGATTTCAGTATTTTGGCATTTGAACTACATTTTGCAGACTGCTTCTTGACCTTGGAAGTGACACAAAAATAATCTCTCAAACCATGTGGTCCAATTTGGATTTGGAAAATAGGTCACTGTAATTATAATAATGTCTAATAGTCTTATAGCACTTTACAGTGTTTCTATATCTTTTAATTCTCCTGATCTTTTCAATAACCCTACGTGTTAGGTATTTGATTTCCACAATAAACTTTTGGTGAACCTATATGACATCCTCTTTTTACGACAGAAAATTAGAGCATCAAAAAGGTAAAAGACAGGCATGAGAGATCTAGTAAAGTCAAAACTAAAATACATATTTTCTAATTCTTAAGCCAGATCTCTTTCTACTATAAATTCTGTACTTCCCAATGTGTCCGCAATTCCAAAGAAGCTACCTCCCGGACCAATCGAAGAGCTGCAAAGATGTCACGCAAGAGGATGTCAATATCATATATAAAGAGATTTCTAAATAGGGCATATCTACTTACGTTGAGACTTTGCTTGCTTTTGGATGTGATCATTGACCTCTACTTTCCTTAACAGTGGTGCTCAAGATTCACAATTAAAATGGAATCTCCTCATTTTACAATGTTTTGATACTACATCTAACTCTAACTGCTTTGTACTTCTAATACCTAATTTCTCTGCCTCTTTCCTTCCCTCTCCAATTCTCCTCTCTCACCTCCAGGGGTTCATAAGGAAAAAAGACAATCCTAACATTTAGTCTGAAAGCATGATCTCTTCTGATAATTAAAATAAAAACAAAAACAAAAAGGTCACAGAAAGACAGGTGGAAAGGAAATTTTACTATTTCTTTACTCCTCCTGAGTTCTTCCTAGACCAGCAAAATCATTTTTGTTGGATCTTAACTGCCAGGATATTCATCAAACACCTTCCTTATTCAACTGGAAGTACTGTACAAATGTCAAAGTTCAACCTACGTGATTTTTTTTCCTTTCTGAGAAGCTGTGAATGACACTACGTGATTTTTTATTGAACATTTTACCAGGTAAATAATAAAGAGTTGACTTCAAAACACTTTGAAAATAGCAGTAATTACAAATTCTCAAAATACCTCTGAAACACAAGTTCTTCAAAATCTTCAAAAAGAACTGGTGATTTTATTTATTTTGAAAACAACAAATAGATTTTAAAACATAGATACTGATTTTTTCATACCAGGCCTTGCAAAACTGAATGTCAATGTGCTTTCAAATTTGTATTCTACCCAAGACAGCAGGAAGTATTCAAAGAGGCCCCAGTCACTCACCCAATGAGGGGCAAGTCATGCCCTTCCCCTCTCCATAAACATCATTCCCATTTTCACTGCAAGTCCCAGTTCTAGTAAAACATGTCATCTATTTCAAATACAATGTAAGTTACCTGAGGGCAGGAACCCTTAATTTCATTTTATGCCTCACCTAACATAATGCTTAGCACTTAATCCAGTCACAAATATTTATTTAAATGCATAGTTACAGAGAAATGATCAAATAAAATTCAGGAAAACCTGATTTTAAAAATAAGTATGTAAAAGCTTAAAAATTATAATATGTAGTATTAGTAAGCACTCTCATGCTATTGGGAATTTAAATTGCTACAACTGTAAGAAAGAGTAATTTGACTCCATGCATTAAAAGCCTTAAAATTGTACATACCCTTTGACTTAGCAATTTTACTTCTAGGGACTGTTGAAACTATCCTAGGAAAATAGCTATGGGAATATGCATGTTTCAGGAATGTTTATCTCAGTGTTGTTTTCTTAGAAACAAACTAAACGCCAAACAATAGGAATTCTAGTTAAATAAATTATAGTTTGGGCATATAATGGAATACTATTTTGCCACTAAAATAAATACTGTAGATAAATTTTTATTGCCACGAAAAGCTATTAACAGTATATTAAGTTTTAAAAGGAAGGTTAGTACAGTATGAGTTTTTTTATAAAAACTATATATCATATATAGAGAAAGGACATAAAAAGACATAAATCAAAATGTTGACAGTAATTGTATCTGGGTGGGAAAATTACAGGCTTTGTTTTTCTTTTTGCTTATTTCTATCGCCTACTCTACTATTTTTGTCATGTCCATGTATTATTTTCATAAAAATAAAAAACTAGTTTTAATTAAAAATTAACACATAGTCTCAGTTACAGACAACTACATCAGCTATAGTCACAGTCCTTATGACAACAAAAAGGATTTGTCGGTTACATTACTTAACTTCAAAACATTCTGACACCCATTATCCAAGAAAGTGGAGCACATGAGAAACGCTTTCAAAGGAAAAAGAAACTCCCAATTCCAAACAATTGCGAAAGCATGGGGCAAAAAACGCTACTATCTCTGCTAGTTAAGGTTATGAATAGTGGAATGATGGTTATTTCTGGAAAACAGTTTATCTCCCTTTCCATCTCCATATGCTCTGACTTACTTCTGGGGTAGATATCTATTAAGCATCATTGGACTCATTAATAGAGATAAAGAAAGGGAATCTGCAGAAGACAGGCAGAAGCCTTGTTCAAGTTCCAGAGTGAAGCAGGAATTGAATCTGATCAGAAGTCAGTTTCTAGCTCTATTCTCAGGCCTGGCCCAGGGCTGAGTCTGAGCTGTCTTTCTTAACACAGACCCAGTGGATCAGTTCTATTTTATGGTTTTGCCAAGAAAAAGGTCATGACATAAAATTTAAATAGTGCAAAAGAAATATTTGAAGAGCCCTTTGCAGATTACAAAGTACTTCCTCATTTATGATCCCACTGGATCCAATGGTATAGTTAGGACGAGCCGCTCCCCACAGATGACCCACTAGAGGGTCATCAATGTGCATGAAATAGTAAGGGTGGCCAGATTCCCACTCTCAGTGCAGACTTTACATACTGAACCCTGCTGTTTTTACCTGAACTACAGCTTTCAAGCTTGAAATTCTTTGAAGATGGTTCCTATGCTCCATTTTGGTTCATTCTGCAGGATTGTTCTTTGCCACAACACAATGATTTTAATGCAGAGGACACATCATTAACACTAATACCCAGCTCTGGCCTGGAACAGGCTGGAAAAGAAAGTCTTACTCTCTTATTGATATATCCTAAATTGGATGGCTATATAATTGGCATATGAAACCAAAATCATGTGGTTCTGCATATAAAATGTACAGTGCTTTACTGTCTCGTCGTGATACAGAGCAGACAATCATGTCCCCACATTTTAATCTGCTGCCAGGACATCAAATGTCCTAAAAGGGTCAAACAAATGCTGTGAAATTGTGAATACCAGCCCTCAGGCTAACACTGTGGCAGGCATGGCAGGTGTACAGCTGTGTGCAGCTGTGTCCTTTCACAGCTGCAGAACTGCCTTAAAAAATCACCAAGACTTGTTACATTGTTTTCCTGTCTGTGCCAAAGTCACTAGCCTTAATGCAGCACAGAGTTCCACAGGCCTTTGGTTATATAAGAGATATTAACACCCATTGGTCTACAGATCCTAAAATATACATTCAGCAAATCTCACTTACCACATGCTTTCATGTCTGTTTACATGCTTCAATGGGCACTATCAAAAACAAAGTCTTCTGTGTTTTTTTCCTTCCTCTTCTAACTTGTAATATCCCCTCTCCTTTAGGAACATATTCAATAATCTTATCAGCTTGATAGTACAAGTGTGGCTAAATTCACATTCCGCAAGAGGAAGTTTTAGACTTTAAGAATTTTGATGATATACCTTCTACTACTTCTAATAATTTTGTTAAGTATGAAGACTCAGTAAATAAAAGAGAATTTTATATAAGATATAAAAAGTTTGGTTACCCTAACAAGAGACTACCTTTTCCTAGAACTCTCCCTTTTAGAGAGCCACTGTGCTCGCTAATATTTGCCCTTTTTTGAGGCCCCGTTTTTTACTTTCCTTTAAAAATTCTGTTACCTCTTGGTTTCTGTAAGTCTGTCTTTCACACAAGGAGAGTAGGGCTTGGCTTCTCAGAGCAGTGCTTGGCAAGCACAGAGGCAGGAAACGCAGAAGGGAATGAGTCTGTCAGACTCATTTTCTTCTAGTTCAAATGTTTATTTCAGATTCAAGAGGAAGTGGAGTGGTTCCTTTCCATTTCCTCGTCTCTGGAACCTGCGAGTTGTATAAGTAGGTTTAGAGAATGATGCTCTACTGTACATCACACCAGTTCATGGATGGAGAAAGAGACTCTTCCCAGAAAACCCCTGGTTTGAACAGACCATAATACATAACCCTCTAAGCTCTCACAGGACAGTCTTTTACGGGTTTAGCTTGAAGTCTTTGGCAGAACAAGTGAGAGCAAGGCTGAAGGCTCAGGAACATCTTATACCTGCTCCCAAGAGGCCAGGGCTATATGCCCACTAACATTAGTCCCCATCTCTGCCACGTGGCACACCTGAGGCCACTGCTTAGAGGGAGAGTCTAACATAATTTGTGAATGCCACAGTGGGATCTGGGGTCCTAAGTTCACTTTCTAAGTTCCTGAGAATTATGCTTCTGACACCAGGATAGAGTTTCAACAGCAAAACTTAAAATATACCTGTTTTAATAATGAGCCAATTTCAAACTTAAACATGCTGACTTTTCCAATCCACGCTCTGATTTCTCTCTCTCTCTTAAAATCAAGCTATTTATCTCACCAGCTCGGCTCTGCAACTTTCTTTATTGTCTATGCAATTGACACAGGTTATTTTTAATGCCAAATCGAGACCATCAGAAAACAAACTAGAAAATCTTGTGGTAAGTTTACTACTAAACTCTAACAGATGTGTCTGACTCAAATTGTAGGCATCAGGACTGAAGCGTAATTTTAGGTACAAATTACTTACTGAGAATATTTATAGACAGAAAACTTCTTCAGCAAAGAAGCATCTCTGACATTTAACACAGATTCTCCTGTAGTTTAGCAATTGATAAAGAAGTTAAACATTGTAAGTGCATTAATTATGGTTTGTTTAGGAAAGTTTCCGGCACAGAATCCTTGATCTAATCATGCTGGTTTTGTCAAAGAATTTTAAAAGACAAAAATTGGACTCATAATCTCTACTCACAGTTTGGATATTTTGAGTTGTATTGTTGTTTGGTAGCTACTGATCACAAAAGATCTATGTGCCAAAACACATATCCTTAAGTGCAACAATATTTACCTTATACATATATTTATGCTTACACATCCACTAGTAGAAGTTAGTTTCTATATTATATCTACTATGCTCTGGATGAACTCCTGAAACTAATTAACCTTCCCATATGTCAGAATTCCCTCCTGACATTCATTTATTATGATACATGTGAGCTAACAGTATACCTGAGACATATTATATTAGATACAATCACGATATTCACTTTAGAAACATATACACTGCATTGCTGTCTGATTTTTAAAAATTCTCTCTACTAGCCACTAATTAAATAAGGCATACTAACTGTAAGTACATTAGTACAACCAATCTTTTTAATCAGGAAAAACCAGGATAAGGGAAGAAGAAAAGGAAAGATAAAGAAACATTGTAAAGGTCATAATGAGACAAACATTTCTACTTGAAGATATTTTCAGGGAGTACACTACAAGCAAGCTATGCCAAGTCATGTACTTTTCATACACAAAATTATATTGTATCAAATTTAAATTTGTTACAACTGCCATGTACATTAAACCAGTGATAACGAAAATGTAACTCAATATCTGATCTAGTGAAACAGCAACCAGCATTAGCTCTTAGCCACATGAAGACACTCTTCAATGCCATTACTGGTGTCAGCTAAACCTCAGCCAGTTTGTCTTCTCCAGCCATTTTAAAATAAATATGTGACTATCTCAATTAGGAAATCTTGAAGGAAGTCTCTATGATGAGGCAAGTTTGTTGCTCATTCTCAGTGCCCTGCATTTGCTGTACTTAAAATAGACACTTGTACCAATGTCCTTTCTATTACCCGAAGGGGGGAAAAAAATCACATACACACCAGTCCTTTTTCTTTCAGCTCACAGAGAAGCAACTCAATCCAACCAGTGTTGAAACCTGAGTAGGTCACTGTACACCACGATAAAATTCCCTAATCCCTGAGCCAAATCTCCCTAAGGAGGGCCTCCTCCTGATCCTCCACTTCCCAGGCTGACTTTTCCATTTGCTCTCTCCTCTTTCCCCCTTTCATTTCCCCTACCTTCAAGCCTTGATATGTGATCCGAGGTGGGGGCTCAGGTTTCCGTTTTTACAGCTTAGGCCACGCTAGCTGTATACATTCCTTTCTTTCTGCCGGGCAGTGATTACTTACCAGGGCTTAGTTTACACTGGTCCAGATGAAAGCCGTTCAGATGAAGGCAAACACAGCCAGGCAGCTCCAGCGGCACCGATATGAAGCTGCACAAGGCCACATTGTGTTCTCGGTGACATTTTGTTGCACACAACTATATACAGGGCAACCAACTTGTTATGTTACTCTATACTTAGGTTCAGGGAGCTAGAGGAGTAATAGTATCATGATGTTTGGGGAGGGGTTTTGTTGATGTGATTATTAATATTAAAAACAGAAAGATATTAAGGAGTTCAAAATAACCCTTCCACCTTTTGACTTTGAGAAACCACTTTTTAAGTAAGGACTTTTGGTGCTGTTATATTAGAAGAATGCACCTAAACAATTCCACTAGATCTCGGGCATGGTATACTTGAACATGACTAAAAATTTTGGTTAGGGGTATTTTACTTTGGTCCAAAGCAGAGAGAAAATACTGATCCTACAGACAATTGAATTATTTGCTGTGTAAAACTTCTTATTTAATACTACTCTGGATTGAAAGGGTGAGGATTAAAACTTCAAATAGTGGGTGGTGATTTGGAAGGAAAATAACATTTTAAAAAGAGGAAATTTCTGTGCACCAAGGTTAATTCCATACTTAGTCCTGCAGCATCGGCTAAAAATTGTGTAATTTTTCCCCTTCACACAATGTTGTTTTTGTTTCTTCCTCACCAGTTCAGACAAACATCTGTTATACTGTAGAAGGACAACTATCTCCCAAACCACGGAGTATGCCTGCAGCCAAAATCAACAACGCGAGCCCCAAGCATCGAGCACAGTCAGCCTTTATATCCAGCCGGGATAACATTTCACATGTTTTGATTAAAATTAGCTAATTTGTAATTCTAGAACCTATGAAACTTAAAAGCTGCCATCCATATACATCACATTAGGCAGTGTTTTAAAGGGCCAGAGCTGGTTGCGATTTCCTAGTGGCTTTCACCTCTCTCCCCTTTCCCCACCCCCAACCTAAAATGAAATGCAAAAGTAATCTGGAAATGCAGGACAGCAGGCAAGGGTAAGTGAAGAAGGATGGTTATTATGGACTGTTTAAATTTTGTTCCTATCAAAAAACAACAACTTCTACTGGTCTTAAAAATATATATAACTGTCCATCATTGGAATCAACGGTGGTTTCCATCATAAGAAATGGTATTGATTTTCAAGGCAAATCTCCCTTAATTCTCCGTTGGACTCATGCTGCACCTCTAGCTTCCAGGTACTAAGTTCCTTATCCAGTAATAAAACCCCTAATTCTGATATTTAGGTTGCTTCTGACATTTCCGAGAGGAAAGTAAAGCTAAGCATATGCACCTAGGTACACATACATATATGATGTATATCCATGCGTCCCCTGCTAAGCGTGAGCTATGATAGAAAATGTTTGTTCTAATGAAGAAAGCGTCAAAGCTCAATAAATTTGACTTACTTGCATACCATTTTCATCCAGTTTGTCTTTTAAATACAAACTGAACCAAAACTGGCCAAGTAGTAGTATTTAGCCACCTGGCAGTATTAAGGATTTCATGCAGAAGATGGGGAACACCAAGAAGACCGCAAAATGCAAACCTGCTACTTTTTGATGGCTCGCAGAAAAATAAATTGTTTTAAATCAATAGAGACTCGTGAAATCAACACAGAATAAAACCCTCACCCAGGCAAAAGCCGCAACTTCATGGAAAATAAGGGGCTGGGGGGCAACGAGAGGGTCCGGAGCCGAGCAGTACTCTTGTGCAATCGCTCTAACGCGAACAGCTGGAGCGCCAGGCTACTGCGCTCTCCACCTCTGGTGCACCGCTGGCCTGGCCGGGAGCCCGGCCTCGCCGAGAGGACTCCGGGCCGGCCTTTGGGAACAATGGGCAGGCGCCCTGCAAAGGCCGCCCTCAGACAGCTGTCCTCCAGCGGGGCTGGCCGGGGTCTGCTTCGCTGGGAAGTGAGGCAGGCAGAGGCGAGCGAGAGGCGGAGGCTGCCAGTGGAGAGGAGCGGGCGGGGGTGGGCGAGGCGAGCGGTCAGGACCGTGCCCAGACCCGCGCCTCTCGGGCCGCAGCTCGCCGGGCACTGACGGGCTCTTCACGCCGTCGCAGCTGGTTGGTTGGGGGGAAGCGGGATTGAGGAGAAGGAGGGTGAGCTAGGGGAGAGGGGTGGAACAGAGCTCTCTCCGGGGTGCCCCGGCCAGGTGGCTCCTAACTTTGGAGGGAACCTGAGAATGATTCCCAAAAAGCGGGGGAGAAACTGCACCGTCCACTGGGAAAGCCTCTTCCCCTGCCCACCGCCGCTCGGGTCCCCGGTGCCCTCGCTCTGAAACGCGCCAGTGCCAACCTGGGGTTCGTAAGGTTAAATAGTATGTGGTCCCCCCTCATCAAATCTGAGGTTGGCAACAATTTCGGGGATGCAGCCCGCGAGTTGGCCTCTGCTTTACACCTGGAGGCGCGGAGCCGTTCTGGGCATCCTACAGAAACTGACAAGCGCGCCCCGGTACCCCCCAGATCCATACCACGGCCCACGGGGAGCGGGCGCAAGTAAGAAGTCAGTCTCCCTGGCCCCCGAGATCCAAAAATACCTTCATCTCCTCATTGATCTCCCTTTTCACTGGGTGAGCCGGCTTCCTGCTCCGTTTATTTTCCGGAGGTCTCCCTTCTTTCTCCATTTCTGCCATGTTTTTGTGTCTGGTTTCTGTGGAGATGAAAT
>NW_012105442.1:502199-528386 GCF_000951045.1 Mandrillus leucophaeus
GCCGGGGGCGCCGGCGCCCGCTCCGAACCCAGCCCTGCTCCTCAGCTCCGCGACGTGGGCTGGGTTGCGTGTGGAGTTGGTTTTTGAGCCCGTCCTAGGAGCCGCTGAGGAAGAATGAATGGGGGTGAAGCGAGGAGGTTGAGCGGTGGGAGGGCGCGAGACCTGAGGTCGCCTGGCTAGAGGGCCGCCATCCCCCGGGGAGGGTTGACTGAGCCTGCCGCCTCGAGGGTGCAGCGCTGGGGTCTCGGGGGAAGGAACCCACAGCCCCGACGCGCTTCCCCCCACTGAGCTGCCGGGATAGAGTTTCTCCCTCCGGGGGCCACCGCAGAGTGCGCGGAGGCTGGAGACCCCTTGGAGAGGTCCCCGTGCCCGACCCGGCCGGTCCTCCACGCGGCGCTGCCTCGGACTGCGCTGGCAATGAAGCTTTTGCCTCGCAAAGAACCACTTAGAAGTAGGACATCTCGGCCTTCAGCCCCTTGATTTCTTTTTCCCCTTGTTCCTTCTCTCTTTATCTCTTTTTCACTTATGCTCTGCTTCAAAGCAACAGCTTTACGCGTGACCCCGCCTGCACCCTTATCTGGCTGCCCTGGGTTTCGCCTAAAAGGTTGGGCTGAGTGGGAGCTTCTGGGAGAACAGGTCCCGCGTAGGGTCCCGCTCACCCGGAGTCCGGGCGCCCTCGCCACGCCCCGGTGGGATCCTCCCCTCCCCGCCCGGTTGCACTTTCTCCTCCCGACTTCCCAGCTAGCGCCTGCCCTCCATGGAGCGGTGCTCGCTCCTCTGCGCTCACACGTCCTCTCTTTGGCCCTCTCCTGCCACGCCTGGGGCCGAGGTCTGATTGAGTCTGTCCCTGTCCCTGGGTTGAGGCATTGGGGGTGACGGTTGGATGATGTTTCTGGGAGACGCGCGGCTCTGAGCGTTCCCACACGCTGCAGAGGACAAATTGACGTTCCCAGCTTCTCTTTCCCGCGCCGCGACACTTCATAATTACCTGACACAATGCGATATGGGGGGTGTCCATTGTTCCACTGCGTGTTACTGTGGAGTGTTCGTTATGACAGTGGTGGAATTTAAAATTACACAATTTTTTTTTTAAGTTCCTAAAAGAATGAATTTCGTGTGGGGATATGAGTAAGCTTTCCATTAAATCTCAGTTTGGCCTGTCAAACAAGGCTCATTCTGGGTATTACAAAGCCTAATTTGCATTTTAGCACTGTTTCGTAAGCGTCAAATTAGAGATATTTGGGCGTATACGCAGGAGAGCTGAGTACCTCCACGTGGCCTATTTTGCATTTTGGCATCATTTTGTTTTTCATAAAGGCCAACTTAAAAACATCTGGGAGTGCACCCAGGAGGGCTGAGTACCTCCTCCCTCCTGATTTCTTCTCTTCACCGTCGCGGGGGGAAGCGAGGGGAAGCTGCACCATGCTCCGCGTGGCTGCCTGGATCCTGGGCAAGCCAGGAGGCCAGAGCGAGCCAAGCTTTGCGCCTGCAAGGGGTCCGCACGAGAAACACTTGCGCCGAGGAAAAGTTAAAATTCCTGGGACGACGAAGAGTCAAGAGAGGAGGACTGATGAGGTTTTAGGGAGAGCTTTGCAGTACAGGCGTCCTGTATTTGCAATGTTCCCAGTAGCCTCTGAGAACTTGTCCAGGTACACACTCAGGTCGTGAGCCGCGAGTCCTCTGGCCGGGTCTCAAACCCCGCAGCAGCCCACAGCGCACCTACGACGACCCAATAACGCCGAGAGGAGCCTAAGGCTGTCGCAGCAACTTTCCCCCTGCTCCTGGAATGATAGTGCAACATTCGCCAGTATGTGAGTGGGTCTATTTTGCAGTGGGGAGTATCTTCCTAATGCTCTTGCTGGGAGGGGAAGAGGAAGAGAGAGCCTTTTGGTTTTTTAAATCTGAATTTCATCCAAAACATCTGATAAATAATATGTGGGTTGTAGAGTTGTTTTCTCTGTTTGATCCTGTTAGTCTTTAATGAGGGAAATAGTGAAAAAACTTTGGGGGGATGCTTTTTAATATTTAAACTGTGGAAACATGTTGTAAACTACGCAAAAATAAGCCTTTTGTCTTCTGTAAACATATTTAAGCCCCCTCTGTTTCCTTTGGTGCCAGGAGCATTACAATTGATTCACTGTTGAGCAGCTGGTATCAAATAACAAGTTATATACCCCAAGTCCTAAGATACAGTTTCACAAGTTAAGAATAAAATAAACAGAAAAGGTGAACTGTAGCCCAGAGTTATATTTAGAGGCAGCTATACTTCCTTTAAAGAAAATTACTTACTCTGTGATGGTTCAGGCATTTAATAAAAATAATGATCTTAAACAGTCACCTGTTCCTTCACAAGCATATGTCCTTCAGAAAACTGAGGTGAGAACATTGTATTGAAATCCACAATGCACATCTTTGGTGACAGAAAGAAGGCTCATAAAGTATATATGAGGAAAACTTTTAGTCTAGAATGAACTTCAGAAGTAATGATGATTGTTACACCTTTTAATGACCCTAGGTTTCTTCACATGTACTGTAGATGAAGACAATTATAACAACAGATGATGCTTTACGAATTTAGATATACCATGAGTTAAATAATGTTCCCTGAATAACTTCATAATCCACAAGAGTATAACTACACAGGTAGGAACAATACATTATATGCATTACAGAAGAGCCCCACTCCTGCTCCAGTGATGTATCCTTTTGCTCCCCAACCACTAGCACTCTCCGGCGTGCTTTCTCTCTCTATATATATACCCACACGTATCACCCAGGGCTCCAGACATGCAATTAATCCTCAAGTTACCCTCTATTACCCCTGCTAGTCATCAAGATGGGTACAGGACTGATCTTTCATACATTCCTCAGGTACAATTTTGTGACTTCTTTTGCTCTTCAAGGCTAGTCTTGATGATCATTCTACCCTGATTCACCTAGAAAACACATTAGAGAGAGGATGGGAAGACCCCAGGGTGGTTTGCCTCAGGCCTCCAACCTCCATATTTGTTTCTTTGTTGTCTCCAAGAACACTTAACTCAAAGACCTAGTCCTCATGCCTGGTGAGGAATTAATAAACACTAGCTGATTGATTAGTATGACATAATAACAAACTTAAAAAGTTTTCCTGTATTATTGTTTGAAATTAATGTTTATCTTGAAAAGCTCTGTGATTTAACCAAATATGGGGATTAAAATATGTGAAATAATTACTATGCTGAATACATTATAGTAATTATCTTCATTTAATAATCACAAAACTCTATGAGGCTGTTTCTACTATTATGCCCCCATTTCACAGATGAGGAAACTAAGGTTTGTATAAGCTATTAAGAGAAAAGCTATTGGCCGGGCGTGGTGGCTCAGGCCTGTAATCCCAGCACTTTGGGAGGATAAGACAGACAGATCATCTGAGGTCAGGGTTTGAAACCAGCCTGGCCAACATGGTGAAACCCCATCTCTACTAAAAATACAAAAATAAGTTGGGTGTGGTGGCACGTGCCTATAGTCCTAGCTACTCGGGAGGCTGAGGCGGGAGAATCACTCGAACCCCGGGAGGTGGAGGTTGCAGTGAGCCTAGACTGTGCCGTTGCACTCCAGCCTGAGCGACAGAGCAAGACTCCATCTCAAAAAGAGAGAGAGGAAAAAAAGCTATTAAGTATTGGGATTTGAATCCATAACTTTCTGTCCAACTCTAGGTTTGGAGCTCTTGACACTATGTTAATCTGCTTTTCTGAATTTCTTTAACAATCTGTGTTTAATCTAAGGCCCACTTTTTCCCATTTTAACATCTATAAGATAGTAATGCATCTTACACTGAACTCTGAACTCTTACAATTATAAATGGCATCTGTATTTCTCATTGGTATATAAAATATCAGTACCTTTTTTTTTTTTTTTTTTTTGAGACAGAGTCTTGCTCTGTCATCCAGGCTGGAGTGCAGTGGTGCGATCTTGGCTCACCGCAATCTCTACCTCCTGGGTTCAAGCAGTTCTCCTGCCTCAGCCTCCCAAGTAGCTGGGATTACAGGCACATGCCACCACACCCAGATAATTTTTTGTATTTTTGGTAGAGACAGGGTTTCATCCTGTTAGTCAGGATGGTCTTGATCTCCTGACCTCATGATCTGCCTGCCTCAGCCTCCCAGAGTGCTGGGATTACAGGCGTGAGCCACCGCGCCTGGCAGTACTTTTCCCAAGCAATGGTGTGTTAGGCTCCATTGGGTTGTACTTCTATAACAAATCATCAGAAAACCTCAGGGACTCAAACAAAGTCAGGTGAAGATCTGCATGATTCTCCACAGCAACTATCCTCCATGCGATGGCTTGGTACTGCGCTTCCGTATCAACTGTGCTTCCACAGTCACTACTCTAGAGGAAGATAGAACCCTGGAGGATCTCCCATCAGCAATTAAATGCTACAATCTTGCAGTGACATGTCACTTTTTCCTCTAGTCCATTGGCTAGAATTAGTCACATGGCTCTGCCCAACTGCAAAGGAAGCTAGGAAGTTTAATCCTTCCAAGTCTCACAAAGGAGAGGAGAACTGGATATGGGTAAGCAGTCATGTTTGTACCACAAAGGCATCTTCAGTTCATTAAAATATGGCCATGTCATTAGGACCCATTAATACAAATTAAATATAAATATAAATTAATATAAATATTGGGAGTCTGTTTTTTTCAAAACCAATGAGCAATTCTTGGTCTGTGATTTGTTATATTGCAAAGAACAGATTCTAGAATCAATTTCAAAAATAACATTATGAAAGAGCACAACAATAATGCCAGATTTTAACCAGGTGTCTATAGATGAGCTTCCAAGGCTCTGAAATTTCCTAAAATGCACTTTTCTCAGTGCACTTTTTTTTCTGGAGAGTGAGTACATATCTGACATCATATTCTCAATTGAGGGTCATGATTTATTCATTAATTTATTCAACAGATATATACTGAGGTCCCGCTGTTCTGGGTGCTTGGGATCCAGCAGCAAATATGACAGACAAGTCCCCAAATTTCTTGAAGCTTGCAGTCTGGAAAGGGGACCGTAAACAAGCAAACAAGTAACAAAGAAGAGAATTTTAAATCCAGACAGTTAACATAAAAGGACAATGTGATAGAAGGTGGGTATATTGGCAGAGTCTGCTTTAAATGATCATGAAAGACTTCTCTGAGGAAAAATCTGACCTGAAACAGGGAAGATGAGAAGGAACTATCCATTCAGAGATTTTAGAATCCCAGAGAAAAGTGTTCTGGTCAGAATTTTAAAGGACCTGAAGAATGGATACGCTCAGCATGTTTGAGAAGTTGAAAGGTATCTGGAATGTAGAGAATGAGAAGAGTGGCAGGAGAAGGAGTGAACGAGGAATGCAGAGGCCGGATTCCATGAAGCCTGCAGGTCATGGTAAGTGCTCAGGATTTTAAGTGCACTGTGGACAAATGCACAGTGGAAAGACACCCTCCTTTGCACTATTTGTATGTGTGGGTCATCTGGCCATCATTAGCTCTGTCATTAAACCCCAGCTGGGCACACATCTAAGTGGGATCCCCTACCCTCCTTGCTGTTCCAAGAATATCTTGGTCCCCTTTGCCATGCAAAATGAAGATCACAACCCTCCCAGAAGGATGGGGGCTCTCTTTCAGTCACAGGGGTAAAAGAAGCTCCCTGGGTCCAGGTGTGGTGGCTCACACCTGTAATCCCAGTACTTTGGGAGGCTGAGTTGGGCAGATCACTTGAGGTCAGGAGTTCAAGACCAGCCTGGCCAACATGTTGAAACCCCCATCTCTACTAAAATAATACAAAAAGCTGGGCATGGTGGTGCATGCCTGTAGTCCCAGCTCCTTGCGGGGCCGAGGCAGGAGAATCGCTTGAACTTGAGAGACAGAGGTTGCAGTGACTGAGACCGCACCACTGCACTTAAGCCTGAGCAACAGAGGAAGACTGTGTCTGAAAAAAAAGCAAAACAAACAACAACAACAAAAACTCCGTGGCCAGTCGCTTCAAGCCAACTCCAGGATTTTTGCAGGAGAATGAGGGGCTTCACTCTACACTAGTAAAGTCTCAAGCATTTTGCCTTACTCTTCATTTCTTTATTTGTGAAATGAGAACAGTAATTTATATTTTGGGCTGTTGTGTTGTGGCCACATAATGTCTGCTAAACTAAACTAAAAATAAAACAGCACAAATTTCTATAAACGAGTGTATATTATTTACTTTTCTGAGGATCATTATTATTTTACTTTTACTTAGGTTTATATGTATAAACTGATACAGATGTATACCAATTTAAGGAAACCTGACACATGAGAACTAATTGCCTGCATAATCAATATTCTTCATTTTGAAATTAATATGTAATAGGGTCTCTTTTAATAGTAATTTGCCAAAAAGTAATCATTTTAATTTATAAAAATGAGATTTCAATATACACTTCCAAGAACATTCCAACTGTACCCAATGAGGGAAGTATACCAATACCTATAAATTTAAGGAAAAAGTCATTTCAAGTTATAACTTTTAATTTTTATCCATTAAAGCAGAAATCAAAGCCCAGTATGTATTTACTGCAAATATCTGTGCTAAAAAAAAAAAAAAAAAAGAAAAGCATGAAGCTCAACTATCAGTGTGCATGTCTAGAATATAACAGCTTTATGTGTATTAAGTGTGTGGAAATAAATGAAGACCACCCAAATGAGAACAAAGGCTATTTATTTAGAGTAAGGGAGACAGCCACCATCACTTGCATTTGACAGAGATTCAAAGGCAGGTCTGGGAGTGGGAAAGCTTCACAGTGTAAAAACAAGAAAGGCTTCAAGTGTGCTCTGATTGGATGTTGTTGGCCTGGAGAAGCTGAGGAAAGCTATCCAAAAGGCGAGGCAACTAGAAGCAGTGCATCTTATGTGATTGGTTTGGGGAGCATATTTGGAGATATTTGGAGTTCGACGGTTGGTCTTGAGTTGGAAGGGTGGTGGGTTCAGAGGGAGAAGGTGTGGAGGTGGCAGTAAGAAATTAAGAAGCTGGCAGGCATTGACCAAGTCCTAACCATTCTGATTGAAGCCAGACATGGTGGTTCGGCTTCTCTGACTTGTTGCTGCAGAGGTTGTAGATCAGAGTTCTCTTGTCATGCATGGTCTGTCCATTTGTATAGTAAGTCTCCCAAGTCATTAACTAAAAAATAATTTAGGTCAGGCAACTAAGGAGAAACTAAAGTGTAAGGAAACTTCCACTTGTGATGAGATAATATTTTGACGTATTAAGAAGTATTTTTGTTTTGTTTGTACCCACTAATTCCTTTCTATTTCACACACTCATTTATTCAAATTAGATGTGGCATCCATTGCTTCAGGGCAAGGACGTTACAGAAGAAATTCACAGCCCCAGTTGCATACCTGTTATCCCAGCACTTTGGGAAGCTGAGGGAGGTGGATCACTTGAGCCCAGGGAGTTCAAGACCAGTCCGGGCAACATAGTGAGACCCTGTCTCTACAAAAAACAAACAAACAAAAAATTAGTGGGGCATGATGGCATGCACCTGTGGTCCCAGCTACTTGGGAGGCTGAGGTAGGAGGATCACTTGAGCCCAGGAGATTGAGGCTGCAGTGTGCCATGATCGGGCCACTGTGCTCCAGCCTGGGTGAGAGACTGAGACCCTGTCTCAGAAAAATAAAGGGAGAGAGAGAGAGAGAGAGAAGGAAGGAAGGAAGGAAGGAAGGAAGGAAGGAAGGAAAGAAAGAAAGAGAAGAAAAAGAAATTCACAGAAAAGCATGAGTTGCCCATGATTTTGGGGTTTTTTGTTTTTGTTTGAGACGGAGCCTCGCTCTGTCACCCAGGCTGGAGTGTGGTGGTCTCAGTTCACTGCAAGCTCCGCCTCCCGGGTTCATGCCATTCTCCTGCCTCAGCCTCCCTAGTAGCTGGGACCACAGGTGCCTGCCACTACGCCCGGCTAATTTTTTAAAATATTTTTAGTAGAGACGGAGTTTCACTGTGTTAACCAGGATGGTCTCAATCTCCTGACCTCGTCATCTGCCCGCCTCAGCCTCCCAAAGTGCTGGGATTACAGGCATGAGCCACCGCACCCGGCCTGATTTTGGGTTTTAAAATGGAAATGTGAAATTCAAGACAGAAACAATAGTTTGAAAGAAAACATTTTTCTTCAAGTTTGAAAAGTCTAGATTTTTTTTTTTTTCAAAGTGAAAGCAAGATTATTAAGAAAGTGAAGGAATAAAAGAATGGCTATTCCATAGATAGCCATAGATAGCCTGAAAGGCCTAGATTTTGAGTGTCAACACTTGGTGACCTGAAGGATTCAGATTATAAAGTTGACCACAAATGTAGGTTTAGGGAAAGGAATGATATGCCAAAGAATTTTCCCAGTCCAGAAAGAGATCATGATTCTGTGGGGTTGGGAGAAGGAAGGAGCAAATGAGCAAAAGAGCTTAGACGTTAGATTTCCGACCAGGTCCCAGTGCCCAGGGGTAGGGGGAGGAACAGGAATGGGTTTGAGGAAATCTGAAAGCAGAGGGTAGAGAGAAGGGGTGACTCTATCTCTCTTCTGAGATGGAGCCTGGAACAGCAGTGAGCCTTATATAATAGGCCAACCCAACATGGTACAGGCAGGCACAGTGGGGTAGGCATAGCATATGGAGGAGCCTGGGCAGAAGGTCCTGGGGTGGCCATAAGTTTGTTCCACCTACCATAATGTGTATGTTTCATGTGCAGCAGAGAGTAAAAGAGCTGTGGCTTTGAGAGACTGCAGAAGCAGAGTAGCCCTGCACCCAAAATGTTTGATCAGAGACTCCACGAGGACTTCTATCTCAGACGATGCCAGCTGGAGAGACGACTGAGGCTGTAGAGTAAATGCCCCCCACCCTATACCCCCCATGTAGATGCCAGCCTGTTAAGAAAGGCACTAGGAGGTGGACAAGAGAAGTCCAAATCAACTGAGATTATATGGAGATTTCATTTCTGCCTCTTAGCATAGTAGTCTTATGAAACAGAGATTCAATTCAGGTATACAGAAATAAAGAAGCTTATGTTTAGTAAATACCTGAGGTTTTTACATTGATACTTATAGTTCATATATATATTCACCCTGTGACTCAAACTTGCTTTTACTAATTTTTTAAAATGGAGTTTTCTGACTCAGGTAGATTTGAGGCATCGTCTGCCTAATTATTTAATATATAAATAGTATCCAAACAGAAATAGTTTATTTGGAGTTGTGTCCCCAAAGAAATGCTATACCAGGACCAACAGAAACAGAGAACATTTTTCAGTAATTATTCAGAATTATAGCAAATATAAAACTTAACAGTGTCTGAGTTATCTTGAGTTGCCACTGCCTTCCTTGATAATATCCACTGATGAAATCATAATACTTCTCTTTGATTTATATAGATACTAGTGTAGACTTAAAATAATATTCCTTCTAGATAAAATAATATTTCCTTTAGATAATCAAATATTAAAATTATTAAATCTCTGACAATCTTTTGTTAGGCTATAACATCAATTATTGGGTATTGAATTCCTTCTATGAGCCAAGTATTTTGCACACATTATGTTATTGATTTCTCACAACCAACACTGAAGGTGTTATTGTCCCTATTTCACACCTTAGGGAAGTGAGGCTGAGCACAGGGTTATACTAGGAGGTAGCCCATCTGGGCCAGAAGCCCCAGTCTGCCAATTCCCACACAGGCGAGAGATGCTTTTACCTATACTACTCTGCTGAGCCTTTTTATCACTTTTTTTTTTTTGGAAAATAAAGCATGCAGAGACGGTAAATAATTTTAATTTCTTCTTCATTCTAATTTACATCTAACTGTTACAGAAATTAAAATAGCCATAGCAATATGCTCAACCTTTGAAAAGTAACATACTACATTTTAATATTCTCAAACCAAATATGGTATTCAGTAAATGGTTATAGAGGATTGATATCTATGTTTTGACCTACCTCCTTTGAGAAACATTATGTGTAGTAAAAAACATTTTTCTATCACAGAAAATTTGTCTCCAATGTGCTGTTGGGCCATAAGTTGTCTATTTATTACATCCCAGAGGGAGGAAGTTGAGTGGAAAAGATTCTGCAGTTTAACTGTGAGAGGTCATTATACATTTCAGTGGAAGAAAAAAAAATCCATCAAAAGCTAAGTAGATAAATTAAGGATTCCATAATAAGTCTTGGGATACAGACTGTGCATTTGTTTTGTTTTTCAAATTTTCATTAAAGCTGCTAACCTGGCATACCAGATGCAGAAAAAGGACTTGCTTCAACCAATTTTGTCCTCTCCACCTGCAGCTGATCACCTTTTGGTGGCCTGGAGGTGGAGGAGAGCTGGTAGAGTAAAAATGAAGAGAGAAAATAGAGATAGAGTGACCAGAAGCTGTGCCCAGAAGAAAGTCTCAGGATATATAGTGTGGGAAGGCACTGAAGTCGTAAACTGGAAAATGAAGCAAAACAAACTAAATCCCTTGGGAAAAAATGAAGTGCAACACTGAACACAGTATGCACAGGGGTGCTCTTTTCATGTAGTGAGCAACAGAGTTTTGTGGACTGAACATATGGACATTACAAAGAATTTTAGTAATAACAAAAGCTACTATTTATCAAATGCTTCTTTATGTACCAAGGATTGTGCTAAATACTTCATAGAGATTATTTTACTAAATCCACACAAGAACTCTATGACGTATTTATTGGTTTTGCTCCCATTTTACAGATGAGGAAATGGAGGGTTAAAGAGATCAAGCACTTGCTGGAAGATACGCATTTAGTAAGTGGCCCAGCAATCTGACTCCAGGTCCAGAACTCTCTGCTCCCTTGAGGTACTGATAGTATCAGTCAGGGTTCTTGACTGCAAATTAAACTCTAACTGTCTAAAAAAATGACACTGGAAGAAGGGGGAAGGGGGTGTGGAGAAGCAGAGCTCATAGGTCCCAGGAGGCTGAGGGAGGCTTGGGGAAGCTTGGGAAATGGGCAGGAGCCAGGGGTTCAGAAGATCAGGCCATAGGAAGACTCTGTCTAAGGTATGGCCATCTCTCCTTTTGCAGCAAAAAGAAAAGAAAAGAGAAAAGAGAAGAAAAAAAAGAAAAGATGTTTCAAGGATTCCCAGAAAAAAGTACATGCTTTAGCATAATATTCAAGACTACTGACAATCTGGTCTTATCCTACCTTCAAAGTGACCTCATAGCCACCTTTAATACATTCATCCCAGCATACGGAATTATTCACTCTTCCCTTAACTCTATTTGTACTTTCACATCTTGACACCTTTGTTCATATCATTCTTTCTGCCTGGAATGCTCCTCCCACTTCCTCCCTTACCTGACAATATCCTACCCATCATCCCTCAAGGCCCAGTCAGATGGTTACTGCTTCTATCCCTCCCTCAGGATTAGTTATCTGCTTTGCTTAAGCCCCACCTCACTTTTATTTTTACTTTTTTTTTTTGAGACTGGGTCTCACTCTTGTTGCTCAACCTGGAGTGCAATGATGCAATCTTGGCTCACTGCAACCTCTACCTCCCAGGCTGAAGCAATCGTCCCATCTCCCTTTCAGGTAGCTGGGGCTACAGGCGTGTGCATGCACCATACCCAACTAATTTTTGTATTTTTTGTAGAGGCAGAGTTTCACCATGTTACTGAGGCTGATCTCAAACTCCTGGGCTGAAGTGATCTCCCCACCTCGGCCTCCCAAATTGTTGGGATTATAGGCCTGAGCCGCTGTGCCTGGCCTCCCACCTGACTTTTAAAACATCTTTATCATTTATGTTTATGTTCACAGTGCCTGCTAATGTGCTTGTATTTAGTGGGTTCCAAATAAAATGTTTATTAAATATTTATAGTGCAGTTACTTGGGAGGCTGAGGTGGGGTACTTTCTTGAGCCCAGGCATTTAATACTGCAATGAGCCATGATCATGCCACTGCACTCCAGCATGGGTGACAGGGCAAAAATTTTAGTGGCAAGATCTGAAATATAAATGTTGGTGGATCTTTTTAACAGCTTAATCACAACCAGTTAGAAATATAATAAGAACATTCAATTCCCTAAACATTCCTTTGTTTGTTTTTGAGACGGGGGTCTCACTTTGTCATCCAGGCTGGAGTACAGTGGTGCGATCTTGGCTCACTATAGCCTCGACCTCCTAGGCTCAAGTGATTCCCCTGCCTCAGCTTTCTGAGTAGCTGGGACCACAAGTATGCCCCACCATGCCCAGCTAATTTTTGTGTTTTTTATAGAAACAGGGTTTTACCATGTCACCCAGGTTGATCTTGAACTCCTGGACTCACGCAATTTGCCTGCCTTGGCCTCCCAAAGTGCTGGGATTACAGGCCTGAGCCACTACATGTGGCCTAAACATTCTAATTAATTGACATTTAGTATGCAGGTTACCAAATCTGCCTTTCAAAGTTTGCATTTAAAGATTGCCAGTACATCCACAGGATGAATTTTCAGATCAGTCATGTTTTGATTTGGAGTACTTAATGTTTGCACAATTTGAACTTTGCCTGCCCTTTCAAAATTATTTTACAGACCTGCATTCACTTTCCTAATAGAATGAATTGCTATAAAGTGGCTACAGTGAGTAGTCTGAGAAAACAGTGTAACACTCCTTTGGGCTTTTACCTTTGGAGGAATTCCTCACTGAGTGTGGTCTTGTTGGGATATATAAACTTACCTTCCACCGTGAAAGACAAAGATTTCGAATCTTGCTCTCCCAACCTGTAGGCCTATGGAGCAAGGTCCCTGACACCTGGCAGTGGACTCTCCCACCTAGGTCTGTGCAACCCTGAGATGAAAAAAGAGCATCTTGGGCAGCTAGTGGGGCAGCATGGTGTTTAGTGGTGGCTTCTAGGAGGTGGGACATATACCCTAAAATATTTAGATTGTGAAGATTTTGTAATGCCTCAGATTTATTAATGCCACAATGTATGGTTGTAAAGTACAGTGAGTGTGGACTGTGCTAAATGTGTTTATATTCTAGGGTATAGTTCCATATACATTTTTTTTTTTTTTTTTTTTGAGACAGACTCTCGCTCTGTCACCAGGCTGGAGTGCAGTGGCCAGATCTCAGCTCACTGCAAGCTCCGCCTCCTGGGTTCACGCCATTCTCCTGCCTCAGCTTCCTGAGTAGGTGGGACTACAGGTGCCCGCCACCTCGCCTGGCCAGTTTTTGTATTTTTTTAGTAGAGACGGGGTTTCACCGTGTTAGCCAGGATGGTCTTGATCTCCTGACCTCGTGATCCGCCCGTCTCGGCCTCCCAAAGTGCTGGGATTACAGGCTTGAGCCACCGCGCCCGGCCCATGTACATTTCATTAACCAAACTTCGGTTGTGAATTTGCCTTTTGCTGTCTTCATCTATATTGCATAAAAATGGGTAAAGTGGAGGAAATAAATTTTCTCTATTAAACAAACTTTGTTTTTTTAGAGATAGGGTCTTGCCCTGTCACCCACGCTGGAGTGCAGTGGCATGATCATGGCTCATTGCAGTATTAAATGCCTGGGCTCAAGAAAGTACCCCACCTCAGCCTCCCAAGTAGCTGCACTATAAATATTTGATAAACATTTTACTTGGAACCCACTAAATACAAGCACATTAGCAGGCACTGTGAACATAAACATAAATGATAAAGATGTTTTAAAAGTCAGGTGGGAGGCCAGGCACAGCGGCTCAGGCCTGTAATCCCAACAATTTGGGAGGCTGAGGTGGGGAGATCACTTCAGCCCAGGAGTTTGAGATCAGCCTCAGTAACATGGTGAAACTCTGCCTCTACAAAAAATACAAAAATTAGTTGGGTATGGTGCATGCACACGCCTGTAGCCCCAGCTACCTGAAAGGGAGATGGGACGATTGCTTCAGCCTGGGAGGTAGAGGTTGCAGTGAGCCAAGATTGCATCATTGCACTCCAGGTTGAGCAACAAGAGTGAGACCCAGTCTCAAAAAAAAAAAGTAAAAATAAAAGTGAGGTGGGGCTTAAGCAAAGCAGATAACTAATCCTGAGGGAGGGATAGAAGCAGTGACCATCTGAGCTGGGCCTTGAGGGATGATGGGTAGGATATTGTCAGGTAAGGGAGGAAGGGGGAGGAGCATTCCAGGCAGAAAGAATAATATAAACAAAGGTGTCAAGATGTGAAAGTACAAATAGAGTTAAGGGAAGAGTGAATAATTCAGTATGCTGGGATGAATGTATTAAAGGTGGCTATGAGGTCACTTCGAAGGTAGGATAAGACCAGATGTACTTTTTTCTGGGAGTCCTTGAAACATCTCTCTCTCTTTTTTTTGTTTTTTTTTTTTTGTTTTAGACAAGGTCTCCCTCTGTTGCCCAGGCTGGAGTGCAGTGATGCAATCATGGCTTATGGCAACCTCTACCTCCCAGGCTCAAGTGAACATCCCACCTCAGTCTCCTGAGTAGCTGAGACTACTCAGGAGTAGTGCCACCCCGCCCAGCTAATTTTTGTATTTTTTGTAGAGACAAGGTTTTGCCATGTTGCCAAAACTGGTCTTGAACTCCTAGGCTCAAGTGATCCACCTGCCTCAGCCTCCCAAAGTACTGGAATTACAGGTGTGAGCCACCATGTGGCTCTATTGTGTCTTTTTAAATATAGGAGTGATATGATCGTAAATGTGAGATAGGATAATCACCCTGACCACAGATAAAAGGCAGAAAGGGAGATCAGATATAATAAATTACATAAGAGGGATTTGCAGTAGTCCAAGAGATAATAAATGATTGCTTAGTCTAGTACAGTAGTGGTCAGGAGGAATTCTTTATCTGAGAGTTATCTTATAGACAGAACCTATAGAAATTGGTATCTAATTGAACATGGGCAGGAGGTGAAGGAATGAATATTTTGGATAATAGAGTCCATTGCATAATAACTATCTCACTTTGCAAAAACAAGAAAAATTACACTTCTGCTGGGCACAGTGGTGCATGCCCATAGTCCCAGCTACATCTTGATTTCAGAGACATTAAAATATGAACAAATGTGTGTCTCAGAATCAATAAAATATAGTATGTATTATGTCATCATGTCTCACTACAAGATACATAGCAGGTGCCCCCAAAAATATTTGTTCACTTGGTATTACGTACATGATAATGTGGAGTTCATATTTTTAGTAATAGTCTTTTTGATAAGCCCATTTCCTTTTTAACACATTGAATATAACAATGTAACCCCACATATTAACTGTAATGGAAACTAAAATCTATATAGCAAACTAAGTTTAAACTTAAGAAAAAGGTTAGTTGTGACTTATCATTACTTCTTATCTGTCTCCGCCCTCCTACTACCTCATATAATTTCTTGACTTACATCTCAAAGGACTTCCTCCTCTTTCTTTCACCCTTCATAATCTGTATAGCTACACATGAGTCTTCTATTTGGGGAAATTAGAGAATAAATATAGCAAACATGGAGTTTAATAGCCACTGGCATAAACGTAAGATAAAATATTTGGATGCATGCTTGTGAGACAATTTTTCACATCCCACAAACTAGATAAGATATTGAATAGGGTGAAGGATAAAGGGGGTGAAACCACATGAGCCACAGGCAGAGTTAGAGAGTTGTCCACATCTGCCAGATTCAGTACCATCTATAGTCAATACCAAGAGCTGTGTGGAAGCCAACTCAGACTCTTGCTCACTGTAGAGGATCTAACACTGTGTTATTAATTAACCACAGTATATAACTTAGGTTTTTTACCGAGAAAAATAAAATAATAATGATAATATTATAATAATAGCAGCCTGAATTGAGCATGACTATATGGCTAGCACTATGCTAAATTATTTACATAAATTATCTCATTTGATCCTTGTAATAATTTTATGTGTTTGTTAGCTATTGCTGCAATAACACTTCGTAACAAGCCACCCAAAAACCCAGTAACTTACAGCAACAGTTATGATATTTTTCATCAGTCTGCAGGGCAACTATTGTTTGGGTGAGTTAGGCTGAGCTCTGCTGCACACCTCTGCTTCTAGCTGTGAGCAGAGTAGATTTGGCTACACGGTGTGTGTGGAAGCAGATCTGCTCCATATGTCTCTTATCATTCAGGACAAACAGCTACCTGGAGCGTGTTCTTCTCATGGTGTCGGTAGGACTGTAAGCATACAAATGGAAACACATGATGCCTGGGTTGGAACTGGCACATCGTCGCTTCTACCCACATCCCATGACCAAGAGTAACATTGACAGGGAGGAAAAAATACTCTACCCCAAGGGAGATAAGAGTGAATATTTGCCAAACTATAATCAAATATATAATATGGTAGGTATGTAGGTATATTACACCCATTTAACAGATGAAGAAACCAAATCACAGAAAAGACTAAATGATTTTCCCAAAAACACAGGTAGGAAGTAATGAAGCTGGGATTTGAATCCAAGCTGATTTCAGAGGCTAGGCTCTTAACTATCACTCTACACGGTTTTAATAAACTGGACTGCAGAAGGTATTACAAAGAGAACAATAGCAGTGGTGATTTTATGATAATAAATGGAACCTGAGGAAAAGAAGTAGACAAGATAAAATACTCTATTTTGAGATCCTAATCAATAAAGATGATTTTCTCTTAGCTTTCATAGCTGTAAGAGGGTATGTCATAGGACTTCACAGAGGACGTGTGTTTATTTATTTTTAGAATCTCCCCAATATAAACATATTAACATTTTCTCTGTTTAAATACTACCTTTGCTACTTATTTCCTACCCAACTACATCGAAAGGGAAACATCATATATTCTGATAATTATTAGTAACCTGTAAAGTAATTAATTAAGTGTCTTTTTGTAAGAATACCTGAGGGCTGCAGTGGCAGTCATATTAAAGCAACTGTAAAAACAATGAAGTCCAATAAAAACATTAGGTTCAGGTCTGAAGAGGTATGCAAGGAGTCCTGAAGAGAAAGAAAAAGATACTGAAGCATGACTGTAAAATAGGAGAACCAAGGTACAAATGTCACAGACAAGTCCTTTGGAAATATTTATAAGGAAGAAAAGAGAGAGTATGGAATAGAGAAGTAGGGGCTACACCCAGAAGACTTTCAAAGACTGAGATATTGACCAGATCATGCAACTTCAGGGGCTTGCAATGCCCACAGACAGGCTATTTTTGAACTCTCTATGCTTCTTACACCACAGTACTTTAGAAAAATTATTTTTCTTCTTATTGCAGTAGCAAAAGAATCTAACATCATATATTATAACCCTAGGTCAGTATTACAGATAAAACCCAAACCTATTGTTAGACTCCCATTTCTCACTCTAGCTTTCTCTCTTATTGTAATGATTTCAATTTCCAGTTGCAGCTGTAGTCATTCATTTGCCTTTAGAATAAGTATAAAGCTGAAATAGCTTCCAAAATAGAAACTAAAAGCTTTGGATCTTGATTTAGGTAAATCAGCTACAGAAAGGTATTTTTAAGACAATTTGAATATTAAGAATTTTGATAATTTTTTACGTGCAACTGTATTGTTGTTACTTTTTTTTTTGGAGACACAGTCTTACTCTGTGACCCAGGCTAGAGTGCAGTGCACAATCTAGGCTCACTGCAACCTCCGCCTCCCGGCTTCAAGCGATTCTTGTGCCTCAGCCTCCCGGGTAGCTGGGATTACAGGTGCCTGACACCAGACCCAGCTAATTTTTGTATTTTTAGTAGAGGCAGGGTTTTGCCATGTTAGCCAGGCTGGTCTTGAACTCCTGACCTCAGGTGATCCACCCACCTTGGCCTCCCAAAGTGCTGGCATTACAGGCATGATGTTACTTTTTTAAAAAGGAAGTCTTTATTATAAATTCTGAAATATTTACAAGTAAAACATTGTGGTATCTTAGATTTGATTCAACATATTCCAACATTTTGGTGAAGGGAAATGCAAAATGTTGATAATTACCAAAACTGGATAATAAGTACATTGGGGCTTATTATCCTATTTTTTCTACTTTTGTGTGAAGCTTGAAAACTTCTATAATAACAAGTAAAAAGAAAAAAAATCCATTAAAAATTGCTACAAAGAGGTCACTCTAAAAGAAGTCTAATTCAAAAAATGTTTTCAATAGTGAATAGATTTTTCTCTAAAATAAGTTGTAAGCCATACAACCACAAACTTCCTTAAAACAACATCATCATAATATTCGTGAGCAACACAGCATTTCAATTGTCTTATTTTTTTATTTTTTATTTTTTAATAAGCTAGAATCTCGCTCTGTCGTCCAGGCTGGAGTGCAGTGGTGTAATCTCGGCTCACTGCAACCTCTGCCTCCTGGGTTCAAGCAATTCTCCTGCCTCAGCCTCGGGAGTAGCTGGGACTACACGTGCGTGCCACTGTGCCTGGCTAACTTTTGTATTTTTAGTAGAGATGGGGTTTCACCATATTGGCCAGGCTGGTCTCGAACTCCTGACCTTGTGATCTGCCCACCTCGGCCTCCCAAAGTGTTTGGAATTACAGATGTGAGCCACTGTGCCCGGCCAATTGTCTTACATGATTTGTTCTAGAATTAAAAAGAGCTACATTCCTAAAAGCATAAGAAGTAAAAACACTTTATAGCTTTTTAAAATTATTATTGATTTGAAGTTAGGAGAACTTTTCCTTGAAAAGTGGAGAATAATAAGGGTTCATATTATAAACTTACTATGTGTCAGGCACTGATTGTAATTTATGAACTCAGGCTACTCTTCAAAATTACCCATTTTCATAGGTATTGCTGATCTTCCCAATAAGAAAACAACAGTACTGAGAAGTTGCATAATTTGCCCAACATTGTACTGTTGGTTAACAGCAAAGCTGGGACTCAAACACAGGGCATCTGGCTCCCATGTCTGATCCCTTAGTCACTGAGCTGTGTCACTATCCATGGGAAGAGCATCTTTTGTAGAGCTGTTCTTTGTTTAGACTTTGGGGACCCAATGTCTTTTATTCTTAGAAAAATAAAGCAACTCTTACTCCCTTTGACATCAGCATATTCCTTTTATTTTGTCATACACTTCAAATCTATTACTCCCACCACAGTCATATTAGCCCTTTAATGTTCAGACATATTTATTACAGATGTTTATTTATGGCATGATTTCAAATAACAGAAAACATTAGAGTAAGCTCTTCTGCTTGATTTAAACCAGGATAATTTTGAGAAACAGCTCTGATACTGTAGTAGTTGACAATGACATCTATTTTATGTGAGTGTCAGCTTCTGGGCAATGACCTTACACAAATTGCCCTAGTTACCTGATTTTCTCAAAAGTTGCAGCCTAGCCAGTTGATATCACTGCTTCCATACTGCCATATTGCCAAGGTTAATAAAGGAGTCTCTCTCTCTCTCTCTCATTTCTGACACATTGCTTTATATGAAATAGTTTTTATTGTCTTTTTTATTATTTTTATTATTTTTAGTTTTGAGACGGAGTTTTGCTCTTGTTGCCCAGGTTAGAGTGCAATGGTACAATCTCAGTTCACCAAAACCTCCGCCTCCCGGGTTCAAGTGATTCTCCTGCCTCAGCCTCCTGAGTAGCTGGGATTACAAGCATGTGCCACCACACCTGGCTAATTTTGTATTTTTAGTAGAGATGGGGTTTCTCCATGTTGGTCAGGCTGGTCTCAAACTCTTAACCTCAGGTGATCAGCCCGCCTCGGCCTCCCAAAGTGCTGGGATTACAGGCATGAGCCACCGTCCCCAGCCTAAGAAATAGTTTTTAAAGGTCCATTTACCTATAGCCACATCATAATAGTCTTTGAATATGTGAGTTTAATTTGGGGGGACTGTTAATAGCTATTTCTAGAACGAAATTAGGGTGAGTCTACATGGGGCTTCAAATTGACTTAACTGAATTGGTCATTGAACTTATGAACAGAATGCCTCGAACAGAAAAAAACACGAGTTTTTTCACTGAATTTTTGAAAAATGATTTCTTAGAATTGACAAAACTGATTTATTATTTTCACCCATAGAAACACTTTCACCTGAATGAAACACTTTCCAATTTGGAGGAAATTATATTTTAAGACAAAGGGAATACTGTCATATAATTTAGGGGTTACATTTATTACTCTAGGGCAGCAGTTACTGACAAGATGCCTTGACAACTCTATAATTTGAAGTTATCAGTCCATATACATGTAATAAATGCTGTATGTCTTCATCCCTCCCTGTTACCTGATATTACCTATATATACCTTCTATGCAACAGAGAGTTTTATATATACAGATCTACCAGAATTTCTCTAGGACCCTAGAAAATGGAGTCTGACCAATATTTCTTTAAAAATAAAGGAGAAAGGAGCAAAGAAAGAAATGCAGAAACAAGAAAGAGAGAGAAAGCCAACAAAAAGTAACAGAAATAAAGAGTAGAGTGTTTTATATTTTTCCAAAATAGCGATTCTCAACCTGGCTGTGTATTAGAACCTCCTGGAGAGTATTTGAAAAATACTGATACCTGGTCCTCAAGCCCAGAGATCAACTGAGTGTGGTTACTTTGCTATTGATGAGAAACATTTAAACAGTAAAGAAGAGCCAGCTAGACTTGCAGTATTGGAGACATTCTCTACTCTGTGCTTCCTGATTGTCTCATCATAAGTAAAGTACAACTCAAGTAACTTCTGATTTTGAGTATGATGGTAGAGGGGAAACGGGAATGGAGCATAAAGACCTAGCTTGTTCATTCATTATTCATTCAGCTGACCAACAAATATTTATGTGGTGCCTATTCTTTGGCAGATATAGTATTGAGTTCTGGGGATGCAGTGGCAAACATATTGATTCAAGAAGCATGACAGGGCCCTGTCTGAAATCGCGTGTGTGTGTGTGTGTGTGTGTATGTGTGTGTGTGTGTGTGTAAATTTTTTGTAGAGACAGGATCTCACTTTGTTGTCCAGGCTGGTCTTGAACTCCTGGCTTCAAGTGATCCTCCTGCCTTGGCCTCCCAAAGTGCTGGAATTACAGGCAGAAGCTACCGTGACCAGCCTAGGGCCTCAAGTTTTAACCTGTGTTAATGCCAAGATCAATTAGGTTGGTAGGAAGCAAGTAAGTGGAGAAGATGAAATTACCTTAAGGAACAAGTCAGTTTACTAGCTAATTTTGTTCATGGAATAAAAACATTTTGGCACTTAAATGGACTCAAGAGATTGTCGATTTTTGTTTTACAAATGAGTAATTTTAAACTGAAGGTGTTAAGTAACTAGCCTCTGATCATACAGTTAATTCAGGACAGAGGTTTAGAACCTACATGGCTATTTTATAATACTGTCTACATTCAAGTAAAAACCTTCTCAGCAGATTTTTCTTTTTATTCTAAGTTTCTAAAAGAAAATAGTCCCCCAGAAAGAGCCTTTGTAAAAGAAAAGGATCAACTTCTTCCCCTGTTGAGCTAATCCTAGTGTGAAATTAACTAGCAGCACCACTAGTCGATTCCACAAGTCAATTCCACACTGCTGCCCTGTAGGGAGAGAAATTACAAAAAAGGAGAGTAGGTCTTGGTCCATTTCCTCCCTAACTGCAGTTGTTCTAAGGTCAAACACTCAGAACATTAAAGGAAATGGTGAGAAAGGACTATTGTGATATGAGGAGGGAGGATCTGAGATGGGAAGACCTAAAAATTAAACCAAAGAGAACAATTGTAATAAAGAATTCGTCGTACCTTCCCACACCATATTTGAGGTCTAATCTACAATATGGAAAGTGCATTCAGACATCTTCCTAGTGATAAGGGAAATGCATATCTACACCATAATGAGATTCTGTTTTATACCCATTTGTGTAGAAATTTTAAGAAATCTGCCAATATCAAGTGATGAGAGGATCTCTCATAAACGGCTGGTGGAAGTGTAAATTGGTATAGCCACTTTGGAAAACTGTTTGGCTCATTCATATACTCTACAACCAAGTAATTCCAATGCTAGATATAAATCCTTGCCATGTGCACCTGGAGGCATTTGTAAACCTGTTCATGGCAGCATTGTTGTAATAGAAAACACCCCGGAGCAATCCCAGTGTCCACTGACAGGAGAGTGGATGAAGAGTAGTATAGTCACACAATGGATACTATACAATAGTCAAAACAAATGAACTGCCACTATGTATGTATGATTTGGGTGAATCTCAGCAAAATAATGTTGAATAAATTAAAAAGGCCACAGAAAATTACGTCTATCATGAAACTTCACTTTTAACTTAAAACTAACAAACCACTATTAAATGACATATTTTAGGAATATATATATTATTAAATTATAGTTTTGAAAAGCGATGGGAATGACAAATACAAAATTCAGGATAAAGATAACTTTAGTTTGGTAAGTAAGGGGAAAGGGATGGAGAAAGGTCACATAGATAGAAGTAAGCTATGATTAATATTCTAGTTCTTGTGTTAGTGGCAGGTTCACTTTATGTATTAAATTATAAAAAGATTAATAGATAATTGTATCAGTAATTTACTGCAGCATAATAAGTTACCTAATTTAGCAACTTAAATATTTTGTTATTTCACATAGTTTCTAGGGTCAGGACTCTGGGTGCTTTTGGCTTAGGGTCTCTCAGGAGGTAATCGTGAAGCTGTCAATCACAGATGCAGTCTCTGAAGGACCTAGAGAATCCGTTTTCAAGAAGGCTCATTCATGTGGCTATTGGTATGAGGCTCAATTCCTCACTACAGGACTACTCCTGAGATGGTTTCCCTGCAGTGCAAGCAGAGACAGAGAGAGAAAGAGAGAGAGAGAGAGAGAAAGAGAGCAAGAGAGAAAGAATGTGTAAAAAAATGCCCAAGATGGAAGCCACAATGTCTTTTATAAAGCTAATATCAGAAGTGACATGCCATCATTTCTGCTAGATGCTATTGATCACACAAACCAACCCTGGAACAATGTGGAAGGGGACTCAGGATGTGACTATCAGGAGGCAGGGATCATTGGGCACCATCTTGGAATCTGGCTACCACCATGATACAATCAAAAAGAACAATGCATGGACCAATGATGAAATTTTGTCAAGAAGCAATTATGTATACCTGAGGTTGGAAAATAAGTGAAAAAATAAACAAAGTGTATTTAGGTTTTTTGTTTTGTTTTGTTTTGTTTTGTTTGAGACAGAGTCTCGCTCTGTCGCCCAGGCTGGAGTGCAGTGGCACGATCTCAGCTCACTGCAAGCTCTGCCTCCCAGGTTCACAGCATTCTCCTGCCTCAGCCCCCAAGCAGCTGGGACCTGTAGTCACCCACCACCACGCCCGGCTAATTTTTTGTATTTTTAGTAGAGATGGAGTTTCACTGTGCTAGCCAGGATGGTCTCGATCTCCTGACCTCGTGATCTGCCCACCTTGGCCTCCCAAAGTGCTGGGATTACAGGCGTGATTCACTGTGCTCTGCCAAAGTGCATTTAGTTTTGAAGGCAACAGAATACAGGGGAATGAATGAGATGAGTTAGCTTTAATTCTGGCTCTACCATTTTCCAGCTTTACGATTTGGGGCAAATCATCTGACTTATTTCCATTTGTAGAATAGTGATGAGGATATTTATTTGTCTTTTAAATTTTTTCATTATGAAAATATTCAAAAGGCCGGGCGCGGTGGCTCAAGCCTGTAATCCCAGCACTTTGGGAGGCCGAGACGGGCGGATCATGAGGTCAGGAGATGGAGACCATCCTGGCTAACACGCTGAAACCCCATCTCTACCAAAAAATACAAAAAAGTAGCCGGGTGAGGTGGCGGGCGCCTGTAGTCCCAGCTACTCGGGAGGCTGAGGCAGGAGAATGGCGTGAACCCGGGAGGCGGAGCTTGCAGTGAGCTGAGATCCGGCCACTGCATTCCAGCCTGAGCGACAGAGCGAGACTCCGTCTCAAAAAAAAAAAAAAAAGAAAATATTCAAAAATACACACAATAGAAAAGTATAATGAATACCATATGCCCATAATCTAGAACAACTTTTTAGATTTTAACATACTTCTTTCATCTATTTTTCCCTTCCTGAAGTGTCTTAAAGCAAATTCCTGGCACTGTTATTTTATCCCTGTATACATTAGTATCCATCACTTTAAAATATGAACATTTTCTTATAGATTCACATGTAAAATTAACAAGTCTTTTGCAATATCTAGTATATCAAAACTATATTCAAATTTCTTTGAGTGTCTCGAAACTTACATTTAACAGTTAGTTAGAATGAGAATCCAAACAAGGTCTACACATTACACTTGGTTTGCTTTACCTCTTAAAATCTTTCAATCGGCCAGGTGCAGTGGCTTAAGCCTGTAATCCCAGCATTTGGTGAGGTTGAGAAGGGCGGATCATGAGTTCAGGAGATCGAGACCATCCTGGCTAACACAGTGAAACCCTGTCTTTACTAAAAAAATACAAAAAACTAGCCAAGTGTGGTGGCAGGTACCTGTAGTCCCAGCTACTTGGGAGACTGAGGCAGGAGAATGGCATAAACCCGGGAGGCGGAGCTTGCAGTGAGTTGAGATCCGGCCACTGCACTCCAGCCTGGGCCACAGAGCGAGACTCTGTCTCAAAAAAAAAAAAAAATCTTTCAATCTAGGGGAGTCCCTTTACTCCCTTCTTCCTCCCTTGTCCTGTTGAAGAGACCCAGGCAGTTGGCTTGCAGACTATCCCACAGGCTGGATTTGTCCATTGGCTTCCTTGTGATGCCATTTTACTTATTTCTACCTCTCCTATGTTTCTGTTAGTCCTGAAGACTTGATGAGATTTAGATTCAACTGTTTAAGCTAAAATATTTCTTAGGTGGTAGTATGTACTTCATAAAGCACCACAGGAGGAGGCACATATGGGTGGACTCCCCAATCGTAGTGACACTGAGATTGGTTAATAGTTGCAGGTGGTGTTAGCCTGAGACCTTCATTGCAGGGTTCCCCATCAGCCTCACATTTTGATAATTGTTGCCTAAATCAACTAATTCATGAGGAATTGTAAAATGGTGATTTCCTGATTCTATCACTTCTCTTTTATTTGATGTAATTATTTTTATAAAGTAGAACTTTCCTTCATCGATCTGGGACATCTGGTTACCCCATTAGAAGTGGTTTGTTCCCAGTTTCACATCCTCTCAGCCCACCTTTTACTAAGGCCATTGATGCAGCAACCTGCTTCCTGCAGGTGTAACCTGAGAGCACCTCTCCTCATCTGCATCACATACATCTCATTTTCTGCCCCTGAGTTCCTCTGACACTACAAAGGAGGGACATTTGCCTAGCACTCACACATGACAGCTTAGAAGTATGAGGGGGCTCAGGCCCCAAGGAGGAAACTTGGACCAATGGGAGAAAGGAGCTGATAAATAACTGCTATCTTGCATCAAGCTGACAATTATGAAGTATATTCTACATGGCTCAAGGCCTCATTGCCCACAGTGATGACAAACTAGATAACACCCTTGTACTGACTCTCTCTGTTTCACTCTCCCTAGTCATCCACTTCTGCTTCCTGAGATCACTGTCCAAAACAAACTACCTAAAAGTAAGCCCTTGTCTCAGGTTCAACTTTCAAGGGGGTAAGCCAGGCTAAGACATCACAAAATATAATTCACACAGGAAAGGAAGGATAAATGCTCAGTTCTTTCTTGACATTGCAAATATTCAGAATGTTGTCCCAGTTATATGTAATAATAAACTCATCGATTTATATGTAATCAATTAATTCCAATCAGTTGTAGTTCTTACTTTTTTGGGTGCTCAGATTGTCCTCTTCTCAGCCAGTGGGAGCTCCTTTATGCTGATCCCTTTGTGCCTTTGACCTGTCCCTTTGGACTTTAATAGCTTTCTTGATTTCTGGCACAAGATGTTCAAGGTTCATCATATACATGTCTTGCCCCAGACAAAAATCTGCCATTCCTCCAAAGAGCCTCATTTCTTTTCAAAGGAAATGATGTTTTTTGAAAGTAAAATGTGGCTGGGCGTGGTGGCTCACGCCTGTAATCCCAGCACTTTGGGAGGTTGAGGCAGGTAGATCACCTGAGCTCAGGAGTTCGAGACCAGTCTGGCCAACATAGCAAAATCCTGTCTCTACTAAAAATATAAAAAACTAGCTGGATGTGGTGACATGCACCGGTAGTCCCAGCTACTCGGGCGGCTGAGGCATGAGAATCGCTTGAACTCAGGAGGTGGAGGTTGTGGTGAGCTGAAATTGCACCACTGCACTCCAGCCTGGGTGACAGAGCGAGACTCTGTCTCAAAAAA
>NW_012105442.1:528931-531580 GCF_000951045.1 Mandrillus leucophaeus
TCTCCTGCCTCAGCCTCCCAAGTAGCTGGGACTACAGGCGCCCGCCACCTCACCCGGCTACTTTTTTGTATTTTTTTGGTAGAGACGGGGTTTCAGCGTGTTAGCCAGGATGGTCTCGATCTCCTGACCTCGTGATCCACCCGTCTCGGCCTCCCAAAGTGCTGGGATTACAGGCTTGAGCCACTGTGCGTGGCCGAAAACAGTATTTTCTAAAGTAATTAAAGTGTTTACTTGGTATGGTTATGCCACCAACTTAATATATACTTAGCTTATTTGTTTTCAAATTTTAGGAATTGTAATTTTCTTTTGGATTTGAAATTATTTTGAAAATGTAAAACACATACATGATTCTAAAATCAAAACCATATAGCCAAGGTATATTCAGAGTAGTCTAGCTTCCATGCCTGTCTCCTCCACTTTTCCTCCTATTCCAAATATATGCAAATATGCATTTGTAGCTTAGCTATCTTACAAAAAAAAAGCACTGCACTTCGGGTTTTTTCTTTTTACACTAATATATATTCTGAAGATAATTTCACCTTGGTGTAAAGAAATGGCCCTCATTCTTTTTCACAATTGCATAGTTTCACTGTGTAGATTTACTCGAGTTTGTTCAACCAACTCTTACTTGGGGTTATCTGGATTGTTTCCAATCTTTTGGTATTACAAATAATACTGCAATGAATAAGCTTGTGCTTAAGTCATTTTATATTTTGGGATATTTTCCTAGAAGGGGTTTCTAGGGCAGAGGGTAATATATATGTAATTTTGCTAGGGATTATCAAATTCCCTTCCATAGCTGCCGTGTACCATTTTGCATTCTCAATGCACTATGTGGCATCTCCATAGCCTGCTAACCAAGTAGGTGGTCAAACTTTTGGATTTTTGCCTCCTTTTATCATCTTGGCCCAAGATACACCACGATGCTTTCATCTGCCTTTGGAAGAACTCTCTCAGGGTAAACAATAGGTGATTGTATTGAGGTTGACAGAAGGAGGGTGGCTGCAATATCTCTATCTATTTCCACTCACCTAATCGTGGAAATACCAACGCCCACAGCATCACTATCCTTGTTAAGACCTTGTATTTTCCAAGGTTGGCTTGCATTTCCAGCCAAATAAAAGGACATCAAATATGACCTTACTCTTTTTAAGGTCAGTAGAATGCAGCGTGGCCAGTAAGTGAGTTCTACTGGTATAAGCTTCAGAATCCTGAAAAACATAGAGGAGGAATTGTGATCATTTTTGGTCAGCTTGCTGTCTCCAAAACAACTCCGATGCCAAGGGGAAGTCCCTGAGTGTGGCTGAAAGTTTCCATAGATTGTGGAGTGACCACTCTCTAACCTGCAGGGCTACTCTCACCCAGGACTACCTCTTCTGCTGCTTTGTAGGAGTAAATGTCATGGATGGACACTGTTTTTTTCTTTCAGCATCTCCCATTTCCCAGTGGGCAATTCTGCACTCCAGGGGACAGACATTTGGTAATGTTTGGAGACATACCTGGTTGTCACAACTTGCAAAGGGGTGCTGCTAACATCTAGTAGGTAGAGGTCAGGAATGCTACTCAACACCGTACAATACTCAGGACTGCCCCCACTTCCCCCAGCAAAGAATTATCTGGTCCAAAATGCCAATAATGTCAAGGCTGAGAAATCCTGCTGTATTCTTTCTTTATGCATACATTCACAGACATCCTTAAAATAACTATTATCAGTGGCAGAGGAAGGGCAGAATCACAGATACTCCCCCTCCCTGTTCCTCCAAAAGTCACTAGCAATTCAGAAATTTCTTTAATCATAAAGACTCTAAGGAATAACATATTTATCTGGGAGATTAAAGAACAAATACCATTTTAACCTTCTAAAAACTGATTATCATTAAGTATAATGCAACCTTTTAACTGTAAGTATAAAGGAAAGTGCTGATTATTTAAAGTAAATGGGACCCAGAGTCCCATGAATAATCAAAAACTTGGTTAATAGAGTATGACCAGAGAATAATGCACTTGGCTTCTGTGGAGAAATTAAAGTACATGCTGTGAATTGCTACTGAGGAAATTGCGTGAAAAGTTACCCTTAAGGTACCATGAGGCTGAAGAAACAGCCTCAGGTGCACAATGTATCACATTAGTCTCTATCTCTCTTTGTATTTTCATGACGTCTTTCACCTTGGATAACCCAGAAGCTCTGGCCTTGGAACTTTTTGGAATGGTAAAGTATCTCACTCTCCATATTTATTTTCATCTCCTGGAATGGTAAAGTATCTCACTCTCCATATTTATTTTCATCTCCTAACAGACCTGAATTTTGTTGCCAAGAGTTTATCTCTTTCACAGGAATTATTTTCAAACTACAGCTTACTTACTTTGAGGGCATATACTGTGTTTAATACTTATAATCACAATTCACGTTAAATAAAATGTGTCCCTGAAAAGTTATACCTAAACTGAATTTTTGTAAAAAAATAAAAAATTTAAATCACAACGAAAACTTGCCGAAGGAAGAGTATGAAGCTAAATCTTTTGTAGAAAGAATCATCTTGTTTTGCAAAGTGAACAACTACTCTTTGTTTTTAAGTCCCAATTTTTATTTGTAGCTCAAGAGGCTGGTACAGTATTATGCATGATGCTCATTTAAAAAATACTGACAGG
>NW_012105442.1:535120-535717 GCF_000951045.1 Mandrillus leucophaeus
GTCTCTACTAAAAATATAAAAAACTAGCTGGATGTGGTGACATGCACCGGTAGTCCCAGCTACTCGGGCGGCTGAGGCATGAGAATCGCTTGAACCCAGGAGGTGGAGGTTGTGGTGAGCTGAAATTGCACCACTGCACTCCAGCCTGGGTGACAGAGCGAGACTCTGTCTCAAAAAAAAAAAAAAAAAAAAAAAAGTGAATGCTAAAGGTGCTTATTATTACAAGATTGTCATTACTTCTAGGCCTTTCCAAGGGATACAGGAAGTAAAATGCTTCTTTTTTTCCCCTAACAATTCTTACTGGGATATAAGAAATACATTTTTTTAAAAGAAAAGAATCATAAGTTCATATTCTAATTCAACTTTAATATTACATCCATTCTACTTACTCTGAAAATCACTGTTTCTAAAAACTCTAGTATTGTTTTTACCTATAATATACAAGAATAGTTTGAAAGTACTATAATATTATCTGTATTTCAACTAGCAATAAGATTATTGACTAACGCTTAAGATATCCTTGTTGTTCTATTTATCCTGAGCATATATTCTATTATGATTGTACAGTGAAAACAATATTTTCTTTTTTTTTTTTTT
>NW_012105442.1:540152-651071 GCF_000951045.1 Mandrillus leucophaeus
CTGGGAGGCAGATGTTGCAGTGAGCTGAGATCACGCCCCTGCACTCCAGCCTGGGTGACAGAGTTTTCAGACCCATCTCAAAAAACAAATAAAAAATAAAAATAAAATACCATGAATTTGGAAGGATTTTGAAAGTTTTAGAGTTTTACAAACTATTTTTAAGAGTGGATAATATGTCCTTTATTAAGAACGGTTAACACCTGTTTTAGGTGATAAGAAAGGAGGTAAGATCCTAGACACATTTGGGAGGAAAAAAAAAAAAAGGACAGCATTACTGAAAAGATAATCACATTGGCTGTTTCCTCTCAGCAATAAGGAGAAAAGAGTGGATGGGAGCCTATTATTTAGACAGTGTAATCTTTTGGTTAGAATACGGATTCTGAAACCAGATTGTCTGGGCTCACATCCCTGTGTAGTGTGGTCTTAGGCAACTTACACGACTCCACTGCACCTTAGTTTCCTCATACAAAACACGGAGAATACTAATATTATCTACTTAATGAGGCTGTTCTGAGGATTAAATAAAGTAATACATGAACTAGTATGTGAAAAGCATTCCAGTCAGCGATAGTCTTGATTCCTGGAGTTGAGCTCAGGCTAGGCATAGAGAGGAAGATAAGAGGCAGGCAGCAGGCACCGTTTCATTCTTCCTCTCCGCACCCTCAGGAAGAAGGCACCGCTTTTTCTCCCAGGGCTCAGAGACGAGGCCGGTAATTCGAAGTTGGATGCGAGGACTTTCCTTGGGATCCCTTTCCGCCGCACCACGCCACTTTTCGTCTGGTTGGGCCGTGAGGGCAGGAGGGCTCAGCCCCACGCCCCGACTAGGCGTTCCACCACTGAGCCGTGCCCCCGCTCCAGGAGGCAAGCAGCCCCAAGGGCCGCCTTCACGCCCGGCCACGGCCACTTCCAGGGGCTGGCGGCTATAGCGACGAAAGGCTTCCGGAAGGAACTGGTGCCTCCGCCCGACGCCCGACGCCCTTCCTTGCGGTCGAGCCAGGGTCTGATCCTTGTTCGTGACACCAATACTTATGCATGCGACTCAGTGCTGGGCGCCGGGGACTCTAATGAATCCAGACTCGGCCCACACGCCGTGTGCAGAAGGACCACTCGCCCCCGCACAACTGATCCCTAACACCTGCGACCTTCGCTGGCCCAGAGCGGAGGGGTGGGAGGAGCCTTGCCTCGCCTTCCCGGGTTCACCTCCAAAGCACCGCCCCTTCGGGGGCGTTATCGGGTACGCCGTAAAGTAGACAGCATTCTTAACAACCCGCCTCCGTCTTTACGGCAGGCCGCATTCCATGCCTCCAATATGGCGTCCTCCACATAGGCAGCGGCTGTGGTTTCTACCCCGGGTGGCCGGGGGCAGTGCTGAGCTGGGGCTGTTGTTTGCCCAGACTGGGCCGCAGAAAGCAGCAGTTAAAGTTCGTTTCTGGTCACTGCTCCAGGAAGCCACCCTCCTCTGAGGGTCAAGAATTGCCACTTCCTTTTAGTTACTGCAAGTTCCTCCTCTGCCCCTGCGTTGTTTCCCGCGCCACCTCTGGATACCCCCAGGTCCCAGACCCTTCCAGACTCAAACCATGAACCTTCGGCAGCTGCTGTTGCACTTGCCCCGTTATCTCGGAGCCTCGGGTTCCCCGCGTCGCCTGTGGTGGTCCCCGTGCCTCGACACCATCTCCTCGGTGGGCTCTTGGCGTGGTCAGTCCTCCAAGTCCCCAGCCCACTGGAATCAGGTAGTGTCAGAGGCGGAGAAGATCGTGGGGTACCCCACGTCCTTCATGAGCCTTCGCTGCCTGCTGAGCGACGAGCTCAGCAACATCGCTATGCAGGTGCGGAAGCTGGTGGGCACTCAGCACCCTCTGCTTACCACAGCCAGGTGAGCTACCCCTCTCCCGCTGACACACTCGCACTCATTGGAATACTTTTTTTCTGGCAGGCACACGCATTCTACCTCTCTCAGACTGGCTCCTGGTTTATCTCTTTTTAGTCCTTCCTTTTTACTCAGTCCTCCTAGACATTCTATGTTGTCTCTTCTCTAGTCCACTTAACGTTATTGCTCAGCTGAGTGGATAAGTGGTTTTCTTTGAAACACTGTATGCTTTCCGCGATTTTGCTTCTTAATTGTTGAGGATGAAGATGCCTCAGCGATTTGTGGAGAAATCAAGCGGGGATGTATGTTTATTGAGTCACTTCCTAGAGATGGGTTTTTTTTAATTTTTTTTTTTATTTTAATGGGCTAGATTAATTTTCTGTCCCGCACTGTTCAGGGGGTCACCTGCAGAAAGTAGAGAAGGAGAGAGAGAGAGAGGCTGAAGGTAGATAATTTATTTCCAACGAATGTCTTGGGGTTGAAGTAGGAATTTGTCCCGTTAGTAGTCATTATCTTCTTGGGATATTTATCACTTATGCTGTACTACTGCTGTGAAACCTGCCTTTAGGATTTATAAAGTTTTTTTTTTTGGTTGTTTTTGTTTTTTGTTTGTTTGTTTGTTTTGAGACGGAGTCTCACTCTGTCACCCAGGTTGGAGTAGCTGGGACTACAGGTGCCCGCCACCATGCCCAGCTAATTTTGTTTTTGTGTTCTTAGTAGAGACGGGGTTTCTCGATCTCCTGACCTCGTGATCCACTGGCCTTGGCCTCCCAGAGTGCTGGGATTACAGGCGTGAGCCACCGTGCCCGGCCAAAAGTTTTTTTTTTCTTCCGCTTAAAAAACCCCCACAACTTCTGATATGTAATTAGTTTAAACGTACAGCGAAGTTACAGAAATAATACAGTTCAAAGAACACACTTGCATACTCTTTAATCAGATTCACCTACTACGTAGATATATATGTCTATATATGTCAATATATTCATTAAATGCATAAACACACATATATATACTATTCACGTGTATATATCTTTCTATATTTTTTTTCTGAATCGTTTGGTGGTAGATTGCATACATCATGATCCTTTTCCCCTAAATACTTCAGTATGTATTTCCTAAGCATAGCAGTAATCTCCTACATAAGTACACTACAGTTACCAACTTAGGTATATTTAATATTGATACAATACTTTTATTTAATCTACCATTTAATTTCAATTTTGTCAATTGGCCTAATAATGTTCTTTATAGCATTCTTTACCCTCCAGGACAGGATTCAGTCCAGAATCAAGTATTGCATTTAGTTGTTCTATCTCTTTCATCTTCTTCAATTAGGAACATTTTCATATCTCTTCTTGGCTTTTATGACTAGAGCACTGGTTCTCAACTGGGGCAATTTTCCCACCCTGGGGACATTTGGCATGTATGGAGACATTTTCGGTTGTCACAAATGGAGGCACATTACTAGCATTACTGGCATTTAGTGGATAGAGGCCAGGGATGCTACCCTTCAATTCCCAGGACAGACCCACAAGAAATAATTAGGTGCTGCAAAATGTCAATAATGCCAAGGTGGAGAAATCCAGGACTAAAAGGACCTGTTTCTGTTGTTGTTTTTTAAAAGTAAACTTCTATTTTGAAGTAGTTGTAGATTTACATGCAGTTGGAAGAAATAACACAAAGATATCTAATATACACCTAACCCTGTTTCTCCCAATGGTAACATCTTTTTAAACGATGGTGTAATAGCATAAGCAGGGTATTTATGTTGATACAGTTAAGATAAAGAACATTTTCAGCACTATAAGGATTCCTCATGTTGCTCTTTTTTAGCCACATTCACTTCCCTTACCCACCCCTTGCTTTAATTTTTTGAGGCACCTGTCATTTTCTTACTACAGAAGTTATCAAATAGTAATAATAAAGTGATTTTATTCCTTGGCATTGTTCCTAGTTATCAGGAACATCACCTTATGACTAGCTGGAATGTTAGTTTTCCAGAGATTCTAGATGATACACACTCAAAACACATACACACACAAGTATGTTTAAAGCTTAATGAAACGAATAAGCCTACTATTACCCAACTTAAGAACTATAACTTTACCAGTCCTGTTGAAGCTAAATGTGTACTCCTCAGTCCATCTTCCTGACTCCCACTAAACTGTTTTTAAACATTTTTCCTTTTCAAAATTACCATGGGTCCTGGTGTGGTGGCTCGTGTCTGTGATCCCAGCACTTTGGGAGGCAAAGTAGAAAGATCGCTTGAGCCCAGGAGTTCGAGACCAGCCTGGGCAGCATAGCAAAACCCTATCTCTACAAAAAATAAAATAAATTAGTTGGGCGTGGGGGTGCACATCTGTAGTCCCAGCTACTTGGGAGAATTGCGATTGCTTGAGCTGGGAGGTCAAGGCTGTTGTGAGCCGTGATTGTGCCACTGCACTCCTGTTTGGGCAAGAGACCCTGTCTCAAAATGAAATAAATAAAATTACATTGTTATTTTTCTAAATAATAATGTTTCATTTTACTGGTTTCTTTGCAGTGTACAAATATGGTAGTTTATTACATATGGCCTTATGCAACTTCCTTTTTAAAATTCATGGTTTCTGAGATTCATCTGTGTGATGTGTTTGACTGTAGTTCATTAGATTTTCACTGGTGTATGAAATTCTGTTGTGTGAATATTACCGCAGTCATCTTTTATTTGTTTATTTATTTATTTTGAGACAGAGCTTCACTCTTGTTGCCCAGACTAGAGTGCAATGGCACAGTCTTGGCTCACTGCAACTTTGCCTCCCAGGTTCAAGCGATTCTCCTGCCTCAGCCTCCCAAGTAGCTCTCAAAAATTAGTCAGGCGCCTGCCACCATGCCTGGCTAATTTTTGTATTTTTAGTAGAGACAGGGTTTCACCATGTTGGCCAGGCTAGTCTTGAACTCCTGACCTCGTGATCCGCCCACCTCAGCCTCCCAAAGTGCTGGGATTATAGGCGTGAGCCACTGCGCTGGGCCTCACAGTCATCTTGTAATTAACATTTGGGTTGTTGCATTTCTTGGTATTATGAAAAATGCTGTTATAAATATGTTTGCCTATCCTTTGGTGTTCATGTCATGAGGATATAAAAACAGGAGTGTAATTGTTGAATGTGCACATGTTTATCTTTAGAATGCTTTCTAAAGTGAATGTACCAGTTTATACTCTCATAAACAACTTCTGAGTTCAGGTTACTCCTAGTTCTCATAACACGAGAACTAAGAGATTTCTTAATTTTTTTTTTTTTTGAGACGGAGTCTTGCTCTATTGCCAGTCTGGAGTGCAGTGGCGTGATCTCGGCTCACTGCAACCTCTGGCTTCCTGGTTCAAGTGATTCTCCTGCCTCGGCCTCCCAAGTAGCTGGGATTGCAGGCACACGCCACCACACCCAGCTAATTTTTGTATTTTTAGTAGAGAAGGAGTTTCACCATGTTGGCCACAATGGTCTTGAGCTCTTGACCTCATGATCTGCCCACCTCGGCCTCCCAAAGAGTTGGAATTACAGGTGTGAGCCACTGCGCCTGGCCCAGGTTTCTTAGTTTTTGGTAATCCAGTAGGAGGTTTCTTTGTGTTTGATGGGAATGATAGTGTCAATGATAGGGGCTATAGTATTGCATTGTGAGTATTGTAGTCCGTAATAAAGCACAGAACTGAAAAGGGTAGAGCTAAAAAGAGCCTTATTAATGTGTATATTATGAGAACTGTAGTTCATCTACGTAATTGCAAGAACATCAGATAAGGGTTTGGAGAAGATCTCTTCAGAGGCCACCAGAGGCACCCTAGATGAAAGTTTGTGAGACTAATGGTTCTAAAACTTTCCTAATTGTTTCCTAACCTGCCTTGTAGTACTATAGTACAGTGACAAAATTGGAAAGGCACAGAATAAGTAAGTTTTTGCAAAGTTGTCGTAGTAGGTATGAATTGCTATATTTTGTAAGAAAAGAGAGAGCTAATCTGCATATAATTTTGTTCTATTTACCTACGATAATGTGTTGCACATTATTTAAACAGCCTAAAGTCATAGTCAGCCAATAAAGAAACTTTTGGGGTGTGGATCTATATCTGTATATATATGTGTATACACTGTACACAGGTATTTCAGCAAAGGAGCAGGCATTTGATCCAGAGGTTAAGCAGGTAATGATTATTGTAAATTATAACTAAAATCATGGATTAAGCAGCTGTATTTTTTTGTTTTTTATTTTTATTTTTTTGAGGCAGAGTCTTGCTTTGTTTCCCAGGCTGGAGCCATTTATTTTTCAAATAAAGCTACATGGTATGTTAGGGGTGAATCATGTCTATCAGCCCTAAAATTTAGATGAATGGTGACTTTGTTAGCAAACAGCAGGAAAAAAAAAGGAAACCACTATAATTTGCTCTTCACTGATCTCTTTACCTAAGACATCTTGTCAAGAAAAGGGAAAAACAGCCTAGATGTGACATATACTCTTTAATTTAACACTAAATGAGAAATGAGATTAAAAATCCTGAGGTTTGGTGAGATAATGATTCTGTTACTAGGAATAGAGGAGCATTTAGCTCATTTTTACTCTTGTTCATCTAGATTTCCTAGGATCTCTCTGTTGTAATCTATAATTAGATAATCACCAATTAATTTACTAAATGTTTATTGAAACTTACGAAGTGATATAAAGAAGTCTAGACCAGCTGTGGCGGTTCATGCCTGCAATCCCAGAACTTTGGGAGGTCAAAGTGGGCATATTGCTTGAGCTCAGGAGTTTGAGACCAACCTGAGCAACATGGCGAAACCCCATCTCTACAAAAAATACAAATAATTATCCAGGTGTGCTGGTGCATGCCTGTGGTCTTAGCTACTTGGGAGGCTGAGCTGAGAGGATCCCTTAAGCCCAAGAGGTCGAGGCTGCAGTGAGCTGTGGTCATGCCACTGCACTCCATCCTGGGCAACGGAGTGATAGCCTACCTCAAAAAAAAAAGAAAAGAAAAGAAAAAAAAAAGGAAGTCTAAAACATGGACCCTGTCCCTTGGTGAGTTGACACAAAAGATATTTACAAATGTCTAACAGAAGGAAACAAGTGACTTGTGGTTAATGAGCTACTACATAGAGAGATGGCTTGGAATAGTAGAGAACTTTTCATGGAGAAATTGGGACTCCATTGAAGGAAGAATGGATGAAAATTACATGAGTAATGTTTTAGGGTAGTAGTTGTATAATATTATTTTTTTCCTTCATGATTCTTTTTTCGCCTTTCTTCTCCAGGCTGCCATACCTCTACTAGGTACGGGGAAGACCTTAAAAGCAAGGATAAGCAGTGCAATAAAGTGAGCAGCATGAGTAGAGCTAGAATAGTAAAAAGTAGAACATTTTAGAATAGCTAAAATGTTGGAAAAAGAAAACATGGGTGAGGAATCATTCCACCTACTGTTAAATCTTACTATATAGCTGCATCAATCAAAACACTGTGGTATTAGCAGAGGAACAGACAGATCGATGGAACAGAATAGAGGACCCAGAAATAGATCAACACAAATATGCCCAATTGATTTTTAACAAAAGTGCAAAAACAATTCAATGGAGGGAGGATAGTTTTGTTTTGTTTTTTTCTTCTTTCTCCAAAAATAGGGCTGGAACAATTGAACATCATAGGCAAAAAAAATGAACCTTGACCTAAACCTCATACAATATTTTTTAAAAGTCAATGTAAAATGTTTGTGAAATAAATGTCCACTTAAAATGGATTTAAATGTGAAATGTTAAACTATAAAACTTTCAGAAGAAAACATAGGATAATATCACAGCTGGGTGGGGTGGCTGACGCCTGTATTCCCAGCACTTTGGGAGGCTAAGGTGGGTGGATCACCTTAGATCAGGAGTTTGAGACGAGAATCGCTTGAGCCCAGGAGGCGGAGGTTGCAGCGAGCCGAGTCTGTGCCACTGCACTCCAGCCTGGGTGACAGAGCAAGACTCAGTCTCAAAAAAAAAAAAAAAAAAGAAAACACATCTTCAGGACCTAGGGCTAGGTAAGCAGTTTTTAGACATGACACCAAAAACTCAATTCGTAAAAGAAAACAATAATTGGACTCCATAAAAGTTCAAGACTGGCCGGGCGTGGTGGTTCACACCTGTAATTCCAGCACTTTGGGAGGCCGAGGCAGGCAGATCACAAGGTCAAGAGTTCGATACTGGCCTGACCAACATGGTGAAACCCTGTCTCTACTAAAAATATAAAAATTAGCTGGGTGTGGTGGTGTGCACCTGTAATCCCAGCTAGTCAGGAGGCTGAGGCAGGAGAATCGCTTGAACTTAGGAGGCTGAGGTTGCAGTGAACTGAGATCATGCCACTGCAAGCCAGCCTGGGCGACAGACTGAGACTCCATCTCGAGAAAAAAAGAAAAAAGTTTGATACTTAGCTCTGTGAAAGACCCTGTAAAGAGGGTGAAAAGTTTAGCCATAGACTGGTAGAAAATATTTGCAAATCACATATTCAAAGAAGGACTTGTATCCAGATTCTGTAAAGAACTCTCTCAACTCAAGAGGCCGGGTGTGGTGACTCACGCCTGTAATCCCAAAACTTTGGGAGGCCGAGGCAGGTGGATCACCTGAGGCCAGGAGTTTGAGTCCAGCCTGGCTAACATGGTGAAACCCTGTCTCTACTAAAAATACAAAAATTAGCCAGGTGTGGTGGTGGGCGCCTGTAGTCCCATCTACTCTGGAGGCTTAGGCAGGAGAATCACTTGAATCTGGGAGGTGGAGGTTGCAGTGAGATCATGGCACTGCACTCCAGCCTGGGCGACAGAGTGATACTCCATCACAAAAAACAAACAAACCAAAAAAAAAAAAACAAACAAACTCTAAACTCAAGAAAGCAAACAATACAATTAGAAAATGGGGAAAAAAGCTTGTGTGGTGGTTGATGCCTGTAATCCCAGCTACTAGGGAAACAGAGGCAGGAGGCTTCCTTGAACCCAAGACTTTGACTTCAAGTCTGCAGTGAACTATGATTGTACCACTGCACTCTAGCCTCGGCAACAGAGCAAGACTTTGTCACTTAATAAACAAAAAGAGAAGAAGAAGAAAGAAAAGAAAATGGGCTAAAAGAAAAACCTATAAAGATAGCAAGTAAGCATATGAAAAGATGTTCAACATTACTAGCCATTTGGGAAATGCAAATTAAAATCATGATGGGATGTTGGGGTGATCAGGCCCAACACCAGGCTGTGGGGGCTACAAAGTCCGGTGGGGTCAAAGGAATGAGAAAAGACAAGTTAAGAGTGCATGAAGTGGGTTCAGGGGGCCAGTGCTAGATTGGAGGCTGCAAAAGCCCCAAGCTCTGGGAGCCCACCCTATTTATTGGTGAACAAACAAAGAAGCAGGTGGTGAGGACATGAGGGTTAACAGGTGAGGGCATGGGGACGTGGGGATAGAAAGGTAGTGGTGCATTAAGTGTAGCTGTGATGGTGTAGCATTTCCTTTGACGCATATAGAATATGCTGCTTGAGATAATGGAGGACATGTTTACAAGAAAGAAGCAAGGAACCAACAAGTCTGTGCACATTCCAGAGGCTATGAGGGGTTTTATGCCCTGAGCCCTGGGTTCCATCCAAGCCACAAGGGGTTTTATGCCCTGGGCTTAGATTTGTGGTGCAGCAGTGCAGCCTTCCACCCTTTGGCACGGAGCTTGGTGTTCCAAAGGCCACGAGGGGTTTTAGACCCTGGACATCTTCCAAGACTCTTTTACATTATGACAGACAAGCCAGTCCTGCCTCAGCTCTTCTACCAACAATGGGATACTACTATGTACCAATTAGAATGGCTAAAATAAAAAATATAATATGTAATTCTTGTAACAATGCAGAGAAACTAGATTTCTCATACATTGCTGATGGGAATGTAAAATGGTTCGGCCCCTCTGGAAAACAGCGTAGCAATTTCTTATAAAATTAAACATACGACTGGGCACAGTGGCTCACACCTGTAATCCCAGCACTTTGGGAAGCTGAGGCAGGCAGATCACTTGAGTCCAGGAGTTCAAGACCAGCCTGGGCAATGTGGCAAAATGCTGTCTCTACAAAATATATAAAAAAATTAGTTGGGTGTGGTGGTGCATGCCTGTGGTCCCAGCTACTTGGGAGGTTGAGGTAAGAGGATCACTTGAGCACAGAAGTTAGAGGCTACAGTGAGCCGTGATTGTGCCACTGCACTTCAGTGTGGGTGACAGAGTCAGACCCTGTCTCAATTAGTCAATCGCTTGATTGATCAATCAGTTTAAACATACACTTACCATATAGCCCAGCAATCAGACTCCTGAGCATTTATCCCAGAGAAATAAAAACTTATGTCCATACCAAAACCTATATACAAATGTTTGTGGCAGCTTTATTTGTAATAGGCTGCCATAACCTATAGAATTGTAGGTAGAAAATTCTGCATATATATATTTCTCCTTTGCAGTTAAGTTTCTTGTATTGATGCCATTTTCATTCCACAGCTTGGATAGGACTGTGTTCTTTCTAGAGGAAAAATCCTTTCTTTAGAATGATGTTCCAAAATTTCACCTTGTTGGTTTTTGGAGTGAACAATGAGGACCTTCTTAACTTAATCCTATATCCTTTATTTTGGGATGATTTTATGTGTTATTTCTTCAGTATCATAGTTCCCACCATTTTCTCTCTCATGTTGGAATTTCGTAGTTGGTCATTGTGAATTGATTCCTCAACATTCTTTCCCTTACATTCAAAGTTTTCCTTTCTTTAATTTATCCTCTACATATATACTGTTTGTTATACTGTTTTAATTTTGTCTTTAATTATTTCCCAACTGGAAACAGCCCAAATGTCCTAGTGAGTGGTTGAACAAACTGTGGTACATACAGAACAATGAAATGCTGCGCAACAATAAAAAGAAATGAACCATTGATACACACAACAACTTGGGTGAATCTCAGAGGAATTATTCTGAGTGAAAAAAGTCGATCTCATTCATCAAAAAATTAAAAATAGAATTACCATATGATCCAACAATTCTGCTTCTGGGTCTGTTTCCAAAAGAATTGAAAGTGGTGTCTCAAAGAGATACTTGTATACCCATGTTCATAGCAGCAGTATTCACAGTAGCCAAGAGGTAGAAGCAACCCAGTTGTCCATTGATGGTTGAATGGATTAACAAAATGTGGTATATATTACCATGGAATATTATTCAGCCTTAAAAAAGAAGGAGGGTGCAGGCACAGTGGCTCATGCCTGTAATCCCAACACTTTGGGAAGCTGAGGTGGGAGGATCACTTGAGGCCAGGAGTCTGAGACCAGCTTGGGCAACATAGTGAGATCTCATCTCTATAAAAAGATAAATTAACTAGACATGGTGGCTCCTAAAAATAAATTAGCTAGACAGCTGCTCTAGAGGCTAAAGTGGGAAGATTGTTTGAGCCCATGTGTTTGAAGTTGCACATGTGTCATAATATGGATGAACCTGGAGGACATTATGCTAAGTGAAATATGGAGGGCATTATGCTAGGTAAAATAAGCCAGTCCCAAAAGGACAAATACTGTATGATTCCACTTATATAAAGTGTCTAGAATAGTCACATTTAGAGAAACTGTGTGTAGAAACAGACTGGTCTCCAGGGACTGGAAGAAGGGGGAAATGGAGAGTTATTTAGTAGTAATAGGATTTCAGTTTTGCAAGATAAGAAGTTCTGGAGATTGCTTGTACAGCACTGTGAATATACTTAATGCTACTGAGCTGTACACTTAAAAATGGTTAAGATGGTAAATTTTATGTAAATTTTATCCAATTTTTTAAAATGTCTATCTCAAAAGTTTATATATTGTCTGATTCCATTTATATAACATTTATATCATTTTCAAAATGACAGAACTGGAGATGGAGAACAGTAAGTGTTTTCTGGAGTCTGGGACAATGTGGGGAATAGGGAGGAGTGTAAATACAAAGAGGAATATTGTGGTAGAACAGTTGGGAGTCTTGTGGTGGTGGGTGCGTGAATTTATACATGGGATAAAGTTGCTGATATGGTTTGGCTGTGTCCCCACCCAAATCTCCTCTTGAATTGTAATCCCCATAATCCCCATATGGGAGGGACTCAGTGGGTGGGTAATCAAATCATGGGGGCAATTTCCCCCAGGCTGTTTTCATGATAGTGAATGACTTCTCACAAAAGCTGATGGTTTTATAAGCATCTGGCATTTCCCCTGCTGGCACTCATTCTCTCTCCTGGCGCCCTGTGAAGAGGTGCCTTCTGCATGATGCGGAACTCTGGATCAATAAATCTCTTTTCTTTGTAAGTTACCCAGTTTGGGGCATCTCCATAGAGCAATGTGAGAACAGACTAATACTGTAAGTTGGTACCACAGAGAGTGGGGTGTTGCTGTAAAGATACCTGAAAACATGGAAGCGACTTTGCAGCTGGGTAACAGGCAGAGGTTGGAACGGCTTGGAGAGCTCAGAATAAGACGTGTGAAAGTTTGGAACTTCCTAGAGACTTGTTGAATGGCTTTGACAAAATGCCGATAGTGATATGGACAATGAAATCCAGGCTGAGGTTGTCTTAGATGGAAATGAGAAACTTTTTGGGAACTGGAGTAAAGGTCATTCTTGCTATGCTTTAGCAAAGAGACTGGTGGCTTTTTGCCCTTGCCCTAGAGATCTGTGGAACTTTGAACTTGAGAGAGATGATTTAGGGTATCTAGTGGAAGAAATTTTTAAGCAGCAAAGCATTCAAGAGGTGACAGAACATAAAAGTTTAGAAAATTTGCAACCCTGATGTTGCAATAGAAAAGAAAATCTCATTTTCTGAGGAGAAATTCAAGCAGGCTGCAGAAATTTGCATAACTAGTGAGGAGCCAAATGCTAATTGCCAAGACAATGGGGAAAATGTCTTCAGGATATGTCAGAGACCTTCTTGGCAGCTCCTCCCCTCATAGGCCTGGAGGCCTGAGAGAGAAAAATGGTTTCCTGGGCCAGGTCCAGTCCCCCCTGCTGTATGCAGCCTCTGGACTTGGTGCCCTGCATCTCAGCAGCTTCAGCCATGGCTAAAAGGGGCCAAGGTACAGCTCAGGCTGTTGCTTCAGAGGGTGCAAGCCCCAAGCCTTGGCAGCTTCCATGTGGTGTTGAGCTTGCGGTGTGTAGAAGATAATAATTGAGGTTTGGAAATCTCTGCCTAGATTTCAGAGAATGCATGAAAATTCCTGGATATCTAGGCAAAAGTCTGCTGCAGGGGTGGAGCCCTCATGGAGAACCTCTATTAGGGCAGTGCAGAAGGGAAATGTAGGGTTGGAACCCCCACACAGAGTTCCCACTGGGGTAGTGCCTAGTGGAGCTGTGAAAAGAGAGCCAACGTCCTTCAGACCCCAGAATGGTAGATCCACCTACAGCTTACACCATGTGCCTGGAAAAGCCTCAGACACTCAATGCCAGCTGTGAAAGCAGCCAGGAGAGGGGCTGTTCCTTGCAAAGCCACAGGGGCAGAGTTTCCCAAGACTGTGGGAGCCCACCTCTTGTGTCAGCGTGACATGAATGTGAGACATGGAATCAAAGGAGATCATTTTAGAACTTTAAGGTTTAATGACTGCCCTATTGGATTCTGGACTTGCATGGGGCCTGTAGCCCCTTTGTTTTGACCAATTTATACCATTTGGAACAGATGTATTTACCCAGTGCCTGTGGCCCCAGAGAGATGTGTCTAGGTAGTAACTCACTTGCTTTTGATTTTATAGGCTTATAGGCAGAAGAAACTTGCCTTGTCTCACATGAAACTTTGGACTTGGAGTTTTAGGTTAATGCTGGAATGAGTTAAGACTTTGGGGGACTGTTGGAAGGGCATGATTGCATTTTGAAATGTGAGCACATGAGATTTGGGAGGGGCCAGGGTCAGAATGTCCCCACCTAAATCTCATCTTGAATTGCAATCCCCATAATTCCCATGTGTCATGGGAGGGAACTGGTGGGAGATAATTTAATCATTGGGGCTGTTCTCATGATAGTGAGTGAGTTCTCATGAGATCTGATGGTTTTATAAACATCTGGCATTTCCCCTACTGGCACTCATTCTCTCTTCTGCTGCCCTGTGAAGAGGTGCTTTTGGCCATGATTGTAAGTTTCCTGAGGCCTCCCCAGCCATGTGGAACTGTGAATCAATTAAGCCTCTTTATGATTACCCAGTCTTGGGTATGTCCTTATAGCAATGTGAGAAGAGACTAATACAGTTGTAAAGAACTCTGTACACCTACACAAAGAATAAACGCAGGTTAAAAGATGCTGAAAATGGAATAAGGTTGTAGTTAACAATCTATCAATATCAATTTTTTGGTTTTAGTGTTCTATAGCTATTACACGATTTCACCATTGAGTGAAGGGTATGTAGGACTCTGTAGTGTTTTTGCAACTTTGTGTTTGTATGTAATTATTTCTTTTTTTTTTTTTTTTTCTCCGACAGAGTCTTGCTTTGTTGCCAGGCTGGAGTGCAGTGGCGCAATCTTCGCTCACTGCAACCTCCACCTCCCAGGTTCAAGCAATTCTCCTGCCTCAGCCTCCCTAGTAGCTGGGATTACAGGTGTGCACCACCACGCCCAGCTAATTTTTATATTTTTAGTAGAGACGGGGTTTTACCATGTTGGTTTTGATCTCTTGACCTCGTGATCCACCCACCTCGGCCTCTCAAAGTGCTGGGATTACAGGCATGAGCCACCGCACCTGGCCAATTATTTCTTATTTTGAAAAGCCTTAAAAAAAGCACTTCAAATCCAGAGAGAGACACACACGCACACAAACAGACAGACAGACAGACAGACAGAGAAAGAGAAAGAAGATCTGGGAGACAGAGTTGTGTGTGTTGTAGTTTCATCTCTATCAGTACTTAACTGTGTTATCCCCAGGCAAGACATTTTATCTCTTTGGGCTTTAGTTTCCTAAGCAATGAAGTAAGGAGTTTGACTAGATGATTTCTAGTAATGTTGCCAATTGCAGACTAGTCTGGAAATTAATGTTGTATCTGAATATGGCGGTTAAGGGAGCCGTTGTCAGTTCTCAAGCAGAGAATAAGCCAGGTTGAATGCAATGTAATAGTATAAGTCTGTAATCCTTTTTCCACAATTTAAAAATCTGAAAAGCTCAGAAAACAGAATTTTTTTTAGACTTATGAATCTGACCTGAACTGATGTGAGGCTATTTATAGTCTTTGTTTATCCCATTTAATATGAATATTTTTGCATTTGATGCAGAAATATTAAGGCTTTTGATTACAGGGTGCTGCCCAGTTCCTGCTGCAGTGTTGGGTAAAATGCACCTTCCTAAAATCAGAAAAATTTTGGATTCTTAAAGACATTTGGTTTAGTTTCAAGGACTTTGGATGAGGGATAGTGGACTTGTCCAAGCTGAACAGTGGTATGTGGGATGGCCCAGGTATGTGACATAGATTGGTAGAATGGGAGAAACTGAAGGTAACAACATGCATCAACTGTCCCATTCCTCTCAACACAACTTCTACCCAATGGTTTTATTACTGTTTCCCTAACTAAATGTAATTATCCACTTGTGGAACATATATGTAATATATGATTTATAAAAAGTTATATATAAATTTTAATTACTTAAATTTCTGTATAAATCACTAAAATTTAAGTACTTTTAGTTGTTTCACAGGCAATGACCAATACTTTTCTAATAGAGAATTGGTTAGACTTTTGTTGTTTCTAAAACATAGCTGATACTTTGAGTAATAAGGCTTTATTTATTTTCATTGATTACTCTTGACAGATTTGGCTTTTAGGATTAAATTTTTGTTTAAATACTCTGTCTTTATGCTTTTGCCTTCAAAACACTGTGCTCTCAATTTCAGATTTAAATGGATAGGATTAATTTAGTATGTAGTTATTGGAGACAAATTATGACATTTAGTCTCTTCTCTTAGGGTGTGTTGATTCCTTTGTAGGGACTTTATGTTCCTCAGTTCACTACAGTTACTTGGCTACCTAAAAAACCTTATTAGCCCTTTCTGCATGGTAAAATTCTTCAGAGCTCTTTGAATTTATTATTAGAAATTTAATTTTAGTCTTTTCCATGTTTATGAAAGACCCTTTCTAGATTCAGTTCTGTAATTACTGACTGAAAACCTACATTACTTATGAAGAACTTTTTCTTGGATGACTAGGAGAAAATTATAAATTTTAATTCATTCCACAAATATTTGAGGTGCTCTGGGGATGGGTGTACAAACAAGAATAAGACCCAGTTGCTGCCGTCCAGGAATTTATGAGAGACAGTATAGTAAGCATGAGCTCTGGAATCAAACTGTTTGGGTTCACATCCTGCCTCTACCACTGTCAAACGATGAGATCTTAGGCAATTTACCTAACTTCTCTGTGCCTTAGTTTCTTCATCTGTAAATCAAGGATAAAAATAGAACCTGGTGGCTAGGTACAGTGGCTCAAACCTGTAATGCCAGCACTTTGGGAGGCTAAGGTGGAAGGATTGCTGAAGCTCAGGAGTTCAAGACCTGCCTGGGCAACACAGTAGGATCCCATCTATTTAAAAAAAAAAAAATTAAAAATGAGCTAGGTGTGGTGGTGTATGCCTGTGGTCCCAGCTACTTGGAAGGCTGAAGCGAGAGGATCACTTGAGCCTGGGAGTTGAGACTGCAGTGAGCCGTAGTTGTGCCACTACACTCCAGCCTGGGTGACAGAGTGAGATCTTATCTCAAAAATAATAATAGTAGCTGTGTCGTAGAGTTTTATGAAGATTTAATGATTTAATATAGGTAAAGTGCTTAGAACAGTACCTGGCACATAGCAAGTACCCAAATATTAGCAATTATCATTATTATTAGAAATTCATTTTCGTGGGGAGACATACACAGGGTACCTTGAGATAAATGCTGTAGTGAACAATATGCTGTAGAAACGTAGAGGGAGAAAAAGATCTCTCTCCCTAGAGAAAATGGAAGACTACCAGAGATGAAGTAGGATATGAGTCAGGTCAGGTGGGATGAAAAAGAGATGACTGAGGCAGGAAAAGAAACTAAGACATAATAAATTGCTCGGCAAAGTCTAGGAAAAATTGTAGTGTGGTGTAGACTGCACCACACAGTAGTGGGATGGGATGAGGCAAAAGAGATAGGCTGGAAGTATCTGCTTCTGCCATGATAGAGTATCTGATGCTCAACTTGCCCTTCCACTGTAAACAATTAGAAAACTGGACAAGATACAGGAACCAACTATATATTTTTTTTTATTGCTGAAAGATATTCCATTGAATGGATATAGAGCAATTTGTTTATTCAGCGTAAATGAATATATAGGTTGGTTCTATTTTTGGCTACTGTAAATAAAGCTTCTATGAATGAAATAAAGTTTATTTAAAAAGCAAAAGAAAGGTTGTGGCCAGATTTTGAGTTTTGTATGTCATGTTAAGATGATCTAATTTTATCCTGAGGTCAGTGGAGACCATAAAGGTTAAGTAGTAGAGAGACCTGAGCAGATGTGCCTTTTTGAAAGCTGACTTTGGCAGCTGTGGTGGTTGCGAATTGCAGAAAAGAAAAGCTAGAGGCAGGAAAGCCTGGCAGAAGACTGCTATGGTTTATTCATTTCTTCTTTCAGCAGCTAGTTAAGTGTGTTCTCTAATGGCCGAGTACTATGCTTGTTAGTCGGGTAAACACCACCAGAAACTGACCTACACCCCCCCCCACCCCCCACTCCCTTCCCTTCCCCAGGATTTATATTCAAATAAGGGCGATAGACATGTAAAACACAAAGTGCAATAAATTGTTACATATGTTAGGATAAAATGTTTCCAAATAAAATGAAGACATAAAGAATAGAGTGGCAAAAGGTCTCAATGAGATGATCTGAACATTGAAAATTGCGATGTTATTGCAGATAGAGGAATGGTGATGGTGAGTTATAAACTTAGGCAGTAGTGATGAAGATGAAGTGGAAAGACTGGATTCAAGCTACATTCGTGAAGTGAGGTTGGTAATTGCAGACTTGATAATTGTGAGAGTGAAAGAACAGAAGAGTAAGCTGAGCAATTGAGTATGTTGAGATACTAGCAGAAGTATGTTGGGTGTAGAGTGTAGGGGGAAATTTTGTAGACCTGTTGAACGTGAAGTGTTTGCAACAAGTGGAAATGTCCAAACTGAAGTTAGGAATGGGTTAGGTCCTCCTACAGGAGGTAGACACTAAGGCTAGAGTTGAAAGTACTCAATATAGGTGAGATTTAAAGCCATGGGGGTTTCTGAGGAAAGTTTTCCTCCCATAGGGAGGAAGTATGGAATTATCTCAGCATTGTTTAGTTGCAAGCAAAGAAATTGCTTTTTTGGGGGTTTTGTTTTGTTTTGTTTCTGAGATGGAGTCTTGCTCTGTTGCCCAGGCTGGAGTGCAGTGGTGTGATCTCAGCTCAGTGCAACCTCTGCCTCCCGGGTTCAAGCGATTCTCCTGCCTCAGCCTCCTGAGTAGCTGGGATTACAGGCATGCGCCATCATGCCTGGCTAATTTTTGTATTTTTAGTAGAGATAGGGTCTTACCATGTTGGTCAGGCTGGTCTTGAACTCCTGATCTCGGGTGACCTGCCTGCTTTGGCCTCCCAAAGTGTTCGGATTACAGGCCTGAGCCACCATGCCTAGCCAAGAAATTGATTTTGGATTACTTAAGCAAGGAGGAGCTAATCAGGCTGTAGGAAGAATGAGAACTGGGGAAACTCTAGGGCAGTCAGTAGCAGGAATTTACAGACAGTTTCTCTAGACTACATCGCTGCTGTCAGGAAGTTTTGGCTCAGGCTGCCTTTTATCCTTGGATGGCTCCTCAAGATTCAAAGTCCTGTGAGAGGGGGTCTCTTTTGCCTTTCTTGCCGAATAGATCATTTCCTTCATGGGTGAATGATGTACTAGGTTTGAGCATGCTTGGGTGTTGGCCACCCCTGTGGTCAATTGGGAAGTAAGCTACTGTATTTCGTGCCTGCTTAGACTTCACAGAATAAGGGAAAAGAATTTCCCTAATTGAAAAGTGAAATATGTTACAGGCCGAAAGGGGAATGGATTCTGAGCAGGGCACCCTGACCTTGAATTTACTGCCTTCTGCCCCCTTTCTTACTGTATGGATAATTTAAAATAATTTCCACCTTAAATGAGGAAATTAGTCATTCTGACTACGTCCACAAAAAAGATAACTTATTGTTGTGTCTAGGATCTCTGAGTTGTGTTCAGTCTTCTCATTTTGTGATCTAATTCTTACATTCTTCAACCTGTGGGCTAAATGGTAAATTTACCCACTACCATCACACTTACATGTAGTGCAGAGGAAATAATGAGGTAGAGGAAACGCCAAAAACCATGGACACGCTATGGTAGAGACTGGCGGCGGCCTTTCTCAATTTTCATCTTCCCTTTCCACTTTGGTGAGAGAACCCTGAATTTATTCAGGTATACATTTCTTAGCCTCTCTTACTGCTGGGTGTGACTGTGACGAATTTCTGGCGAAAAGAAATGTTGGTAGAAGCATTTGAATTTCTAGAAAGCCTCCTCAAAGAGAGGGGCCTACCCTTCATTCTCCCTTCTTTTATCTTGCTGCTTTGAGTGCTGATGTAGTGGCTGGAGCTCTAGAAGCCATTTTTGAGTGCCACATTTTACGGATGGTGAGCTGGAGAATAGGAAAGAACATAATATCCTTGTGGAACTTCCAACACAGTTTTGTATTGCCCATTTCCAGACTTCTTTTTACATGAGAAAGAAATACACTTCTTACTGCTTAAAATGTTATTTTGATTTTCATGTCACAATCAGTAATACTGGATCCTAGCTAATATACCCACCAAATAAAGAATTTAGATTATGGCCGTGACTTCAACTGGGTGGGGTCCTTTTGCCTGATGGGTTGTCATACCTTCTTCATTCTAAGCCATTGGCGGCCCAGCTTAGATAGACTTGAAATAGTCTTTCATTGTAGTTTATTATGATGCACTCCAGAGCATTTCTTACATTCCACCTGTACTCATTCTGGTTACCCCTGTATACAGTATTCAGATACTATCTTCGTAGCTGATATATCCCTCTATTTAAGCCTCTCATTTGCTTTTTCTGACATGATGAGCCAGGTAGCAATCTCAGCTTCCAGCTCAGAGGCACCATTTTTACATCTCCTGGTGGAAGCATTCTTTCCCTGGGCACAAAACCTTTAGTAGCTCCCAGTCTTAGGGAAGGGAACAACTTTGAGAGGTCATTAGCTGGAGTTGTGAGAAGTGCCATGTCCAGTACCCAGCTGGAAAAGTGCTGGTTCGGCTCATAAGCTGTGTTCTATAGCAATAGATCCTAGCTGGAACCTTGTCTATGTTGTCATAGGCTATTTCACCATTGTGTGAGCCTGCTGCCTCCGAAAGATGCAAAGAGTACATGTTAAGATCAAAGAAGCCCTTGGTTACCAGCCAATTGCCTTACTTTTGTTGGGAAGTGATTTTATTCATCAGTGGCACTAAGTGGAATATCACACTAGCATGCAGGTAAGTCCACAGATGGTAGTGTTGGTAGCAGCATGACAGGTAAATCACATCCAGATACAGAATAAATATCTCTTCTGAAAAGGACAAATTACTGACCTCTCTAGGATGAAAAGGATCACTGGAATCCATCCCTTATGAGGGAGATGGCTCAACTGGAGGAGTGTACCATATGGGGACACTTAGCAGTGAGACCACCAGCTCAGCTTTGGTGGGAGGAAATCCCTGTTGTTGAGCACATGTATAGCCACTGTCCCTGTCACCACTACCACTTAGCCAAGTACTGAATTGACTAGGCAAGGAAAACGGCTCACCTCTTTCAATAACAGTCACCTTGTCCATATACTTATTAGTATCCTCTTCTTGGTTCTTACGTTCTTCAACCTGTGGGCTAAATGGTAAATTTAGCTGAGCAGTCACATGGAGCACAGATGTTCTCAGGTGCTAGTCCCATTCCCAGAAATGTATCTAAATATCCCTTTCCCAAACTACCTTGTCACTAGTTATCCAAATATGCTCCTCCCCAGTCCTGATCATTCAGCCAGTCTATTGGACCTGCCAGAAATTACCATGTAGATACTGACCTCAGGCCACCTATTTTCAAGTAAAGTGAACAATGATATGTAACACTCTAAGTACTTCTCACAGGGAGACTCTCTTCTCACAGCTCATTCTCAGAATCACCCCTGAATGGAGTCGTTATGCAGCAGTGGTACACTTGGAACTGTAACATAATGTTCAGGTCTTTCTTTAACCAGGGAGAGGCATTTTCCCCCCTGCAAGCTTGCTGGTCATAGGGCACTCCTCATGAACCATAGGTGCAGTTTGAGGGAGAGGTGGCATGTAGCAGGAATATGGTTGTAAGGAATGTAAGTGATCTGATATGCAATTTAATTGTGCCTTCACAACCCATTTTGGGCTTGCTGGAATTTAGAATTAAATGCATCCAATAACAACTCATGATGGGCAGCTAGGTTGCATGGTCACTTAATGTTCTGTACTGTTTTCACTGGAGTCTAGTAGCAAGCCAGGAGCTGTTTTTCAGAAAGAAATAGTTACTTCAGTTGCTTGCTGAAATTGCCATGGCCTTGTTTCAATACCTGTATTCATTGCAGCTTTTCCAGGTTAAATACAACATCATTTTAAGTGGACACATCTTTTCAATTCTCTGTACAGGAAGAAAGTGGAGGGAGGAGGGCTGTATGCCTACTTGCAGTATATCTTTGTCTCATAATAACATTTCACTATTCCTTTACAAATTTTAGAAAACCTCCCCCTTAGAAATGCAATAATTTTCATAAGGAAAGGGAATTTGATCATCTTCCACTTCATACCTCTTACCATAATAGTCCTTCCTTCTAAACCAGGGAGTCATTGTGGGCAGTATTTGGTACATCTGAAAACTAGATGTGTTTGGGCTTTGTCATGATGACTGCTGTGAGAAGAGGTTGAATTAGAATTTCATCTCCTATATATGAGCCTCATAAATTGTCAATCCAACTGATGAACCTGTGGTATTCTTAATTCCTAAGAATTAATGTTAGCTCAAAGCCAGTATGTAATAATCCTGGAGAGGTTTGGGTATTTCCCTTTTGCCAGCTCATGATTACCTGGGTAAATGGCCAGAGGTCCACTGGGGGGAAATAAAACCTTCCAAAAGGGATTTGGCCTCCCCTTCATTCAAGGAACTGTGGGTCTTGAATTTGGGTGAGAGTTCCTGACTATACTGTAGTGGCTCAGACAGGTTCACTAGACCTGGAGTTATTTGTTCATTTTTGGTTATTTAAATCAAAACAGGCTGGGCATGGTGGCTCACGCCTAAAATCCCAGCACTTTTGGAGGCCGAGGCGGGTGGATTGCTTCAGATAAAGAGTTCGAGACTAGCCCGGCCTACATGCGAAACCTTGTCTCTACTAAAAATACAAAGAAAAAAAAATAAAAATTAGCCAGGCATGGTGACACATGCTTGTAATCCCAGCTACTCGGGAGGTTGAAGCAGGAGAATCACTTGAACCCTGGAGGTGTAAGTTTCGGTAAGCTGAGATCATGCCATTGCACTCCAGCCTGGGTGATAGAGTGAGACTCCATCTCAAAAAATAAAAATAGAAAAATAAAAACAGATCTAAGTGGGTTGCTGTTGATTTGAGTTATTGAGTCTATTAAATATAGACAGGGATTTCTGCCTATCACAACAAAGCTTGAGATGACCTAATATTCCATATCCACCTTGCTGCCTGTTAGGATCACCATGCCCACTTCATTTCTGTCAGTTAACTACTACCACCTAGACTTGACCTTTCCCTGGGTGCCTCTCATTGCTTTCTGAGTTCAAGGAGTCCATTTCAGTAGCAGTCCTTCTCATGGAAATCCTTAGCCCTAGAAACTAGAGCCAGTAAAGTGATTAGTAATGATTGTAGTGTGCTTTTCACCAACCTGTTTCCTGTGTCGAGGGTGAAAGAATCTTCTGGCCTCCATCAGGAGATATAAGAGCAGTATGTTACATGAATAACAATTCCATATAGTGTTGACCTTTGAACAAAATGGGTTCGAACTGTGCAGATCTACTTATACACAGATTTTTTTCAGCCAGAGGTAGGGCATAGGGGAATGTGAAGCTCGTGTGCAGGGAGAGCCAACTTTTCGTAATACACAGGCTCCCACAGGGCTGATTTTGGGTCTTCAGTATGCATAAATTTTGGTATATGTAGAAATGAGGAGGTCCTAGAACCAATCCCCCGCGTATAACAAGGCATGACTATACATTTTTTTTTTTTTTTTTGAGACAGGGTCTCACTCTGTCTCCTAGGCTGGAGTGCAGTGGTGCGATCTTGGCTCACTATAGCCTCTGCCTCTCAGGCTCAAGCAATTCTTGTACCTCAGCCTCCCGATTAGCTGGGACTACAGGTGTGCACCACCTTGCCCGGTTAATTTTTGTATTTTTAGTAGAGACGGGGTTTCGCCATGTTGGCCAGGCTGCTGGTCTTAGACTCCTGGCCTCAAGTGATCTGCCCACTTTGGCCTCCAGAAGTGCTGGGATTACAGGTGTGAGCCACCGCGTCTGGCCTCACAACTTTAATTTGAATAGAGAAAAGTGGTGAGAGAATGCATTTTCATGATAGTCTTCCCTTATTTCAAAGAATTACCAGTGTGATGGCACATACCTATAATCTCAACTGCTCAGGAGGCTGAGGTGGGAGGATGGCTTGAGGCCAGGAGTTCAAGGGTGCAGTGAGCTTTGAGCATGCCACTGCATTCCTCCAGCCTGAGTGACAGAGCAAGACTGTCTCAAAAGAAAGAAAAAAAAAGCCTACAATGAGGCAGTCAGCACCAATTTCATATTGGGAGTAGCAATTTAGTATCAGTCAAGTACCATCATCTGTCATAGTAAATTAATGCCAATTTGAATAAATTTTGTTTTCAATTTGTACTTTATTTTTTAAATTGACAAATAATAACTGTACATATTCATGGGGTACATAGTGATGTTTTGATACAAATAATGTATGATGATCAGATCAGTGTAATTAGCATGTCTGTCATTTCAAACATTTATCACTTCTTTGTGTTGGGAACATTCTTACCTTCCTAGCTATTTGAAACTGTGTAATACATTATTGGTAACTACAGTCATCCTACAGTGCTAAAGAACACTAGAATTTACTCCTCCCATCTAACTGAAATTTTGTATCCTTTAACAAACCTCTCCTTTTAGTTACATAAGAACTATAACCAAATAGAGTTTATCACTTTTACAAGTGTGCATATTTAAATAATATTTTAATAAAATTATTTAAGGCAGTACTCAATAACTGAATTTTTACCTTTAAAAAGAGTATGTATATTATTTAAGGTTGAAGAATTCTAACTGGTCTGTATTCTTCATTTTGAGCCCAATTAATGAGGATACATTGGTTGTAGGTTTTTAAGTACTATAATAATTTCTTTGGTTTAGATAATAAGAATTTTGGATTCAGATAATTTCTCTTCTCATGTTGCTCATTACTACTGTATTGTCAACTGCTTTTCATCAGTCCTGTATTCTATAATTGTCCCTTCTTTATTCTCTAGGACCAAGATTTGTCTCCATTTTCTAAAAACACCTTAGAGGCCATTAGTTACCAAAAAAATCCATCTGTGTTTGTGGTTTAAAGAAGAGTTTAATGAATGTTTTCCCAAAAGTAGCTATCCTAGAGTAGATTTTAAAAGTGGGTACTAATTGTTAACCCTTCAGATAGTTTTCTCTGATTTAATATTTCTTGGAAGTTCTAAATATAAATCTGTAGTTTATGGAGTGCAGCTGGATTTGCTTTTCTTCCTATGACTCACCAAAGGCTCTTCAAAACCTTTTAACTTTTTTTTCTATTTTTGTATTCTATAACTTTGTTTCAACAAATGTTTTAAAATAACTTTTAAAAAGTATTGTTCTCTTGGAGTCTGCTTGGAATATTATTTCATTTGCTCCAAAGATTTTTTTTTTAGCAAATTAAAAATATTTTATTTCTAGTATTGTGAGGCTAGAGATAGGTCTAATGAATACCCTAAAAACTTAGCAGTCATGTTTTGAATTTTTGAAACAGTGATAATTTGCATGAACAAGCTGTTGATAGTGTTCAGTAATTACAGGGGCTTTATGACAAGAGATTTCTGTCTGTTAAATTGCTGATATTACCAAATAAATGAAATTTATCTTCAGAACATTAATACCTTCACAAATCTACCTTCTTTAACATCTCTCTCTAACTTTAGGCTATTTCTTTTAGGCCTCTGTGTTTTTAAAAGGAATGCATTTAGTTTCACAGGACTACTACTCTAGTATATATAAAGCTTTCGCTGAAAGCATTTTTGATTATTTTAAAATATTTATTTTCTCACATACTTTTTATTCTGTAGTGACCGTGATTAAAATCAAGTGTGACTATATGACAATAGAGTGTGCATGGTACAATTTTATGAGTACACAAAAAGGAGCTCATTTTAATCGTGTGTGTGTGTTTTGAGGCAGTATATTGCTCTGCCACGTAGGCTGCAGTATGGTGGCATGATCATAGCTTACTGCAGTATTGAACTCCTGTTCTCAAGTGATCCTCCCACCTCAGCCTCCTGTGTAGCTAGGACTACAGATGTATAACACCACACTCGGCTAATATTTTAATTTTTTTTTTCAGAGGTGGGATCTTGCTGTGTTGCTCAGGCTGGTCTTGAACTCCTATCCTCGACTGATCCTCCTGCCTTGGCTTCTCATAGTACTGAGATTACAGACATGAGCCACTGTGCCCAGCCGTAATCAAACTGACTTTTCGTTTGTCTTTTACTCTTGAGCTTTAAAAAATTGTTTTATGAGTACATAGTAGGTGTGTATATTTATGGAGTATATATGGAGGTGTATACACACACACACACACATATATACACATATATATATATGGAGGTATTTTGATACATGCATACATTGCCTAGTAATCACATCAGGGTAAATGGGGTATGTGTTACCTCAAGCATGTATTATTTCTTCGTGTTACATACATTCTAGTTTTATACTCTTTTATACTCTTTTTAATTATACTCTTTTAATTATTTTAAAATGTACAGTAAACATTTGTTAAATGTAATCTCACTGTTGTGCTATCAAATACTAGATTTTATTCATTCTAACTATGTTTTTGTACTCATTAACCGTCCCCACTACCCACCTGCCACTATGCTTCCCAGCCTCTGGTAACTATCATTCTACTCTGTTTCCATGAGTTCAATTGTTTCAATTTTTAGCTCCCACAAGTGAGTAAGAATATGTGAAGTTTGTCTTTCTGTGCCTGGTTTATTTCACTTAACATCATGTCCTTCAGTTCCATTTATGTTATTGCAAATGACAGATCTCATTCTATTTTCTGACTGAATAATACTCCATTGTGTATATGTACCACATTTTCTTTATGCACTCATCTGTTGATAGACACTTAGGTTGCTTCCACATCTTGGCTATTGTGAATAGTGCTGCAGTAAACATGGGAGTACAGCTATCTCTTCAATATACTGATTTCCTTTCTCTTGGGCATATACCCAGCAGGGGGATTGCTGGATCACAAAGTAGCTCTATTTTTAGTTTTTGAGGAACCTGCATACTCTTTTCCATAATGGTTGTATTAATTCACATGCCCACTAATCGTGTATGAGAGTTCTCTTTTCACTAGATCCATACCAGCATTCATTATTGTGTCTTTTAGATGAAAGCCATTTTAACTGGGGTGAGATGGTATCTCATTGTGGTTTTGATTTGCATTTATTTCTCTGATGATCAGTGATGTTGAGCACCTTTTCATATACCTGTTTGCCATTTGTATGTCTTCTTTTGCCCACTTTAAGATCAAATTATTCGATTCTTTTTCAAGTTGTTTGAGCCCCTTATATATTCTTGTTATTAATCATTTGCCAGATGGATAGAGTTTGCAAATATTTTCTACCATTCTGTGGGTTGTCTTTTCACTTTGTTGATTATTTCCTTTTCTTTGCAAAAGCTTTTTCATTTGATGGGATCCCATTTGTCCAGTTCTGCTTTGGTTGCCTGTACTTTCGGGGGCATTATTTAAGAAGTCTTTGCCCAGGCAAGTGTCCTGGAGAGTATGCCCAATGTTTTCTTTTAGTAGTTGCATAGTTTGAAATCTTAGATTTAAGCCTTTAATCCATTTTTATTTCATTTTTGTGTATAGTCAGAGATAAAGGTCTGGTTTCATTCTTCTGCATATGGATGTCCAGTTTTCCCAGCACTACTTATTAAAGAGACTATCCTTTCCCCAGTGCATGTTCTTGGCACCTTTGTTGAACAGTGAGTTCACTGTAGATGTATGAATTTGTTTCTGGGTTCTCTATTCTGTTCCATTGGTTCATGTGTCTGTTTTTATGCGAGTACCATGCTGTTTTGGTTACAATAACTCTGTAGTATAATTTGAAGCTAGTAATGTGATTCCTCCTGTTTTGTCCTTTTGATCAGGTTGGCTTTGGCTATTCGGGTCTTTTCTGGTTCCATATAAATTTTAGGATTTTTGTTTGTTTGTTTCTGTGAAGAACGTTACATTGAATCTATAGGTTGCTTTTGGGTAGTATGGACGTTTTAACATAACTTTAAAAGTACTGATGAATATGAGTATACCTGGTCAACACAGGAAAAAACTGGGGTGGACCTTTTCCATCCTGAATGATTTTTACTATTTCGTAAGATGAGTTAAAAAAATAATGTTTTTCCTGGAGGACATTATGTTGTGAAATAAGTCAGAACGGAAAGGTAAATACCACATGTCCTCACTTATATGTGGGAGCTAAGGAAAAAACTGAGCTCAAAGAATTAGAATTGTGGTTATTTGGGGGGTAGGGAAAGGTAGAGAGGAGGGAAGGATAGGGAGAGATTACAACTAGATGGGAAGAGTAAGTTCTAGTGTCTGTGGCACTGTAGGGTGAATATGGTTAACAGTAATTTAGTGTATATTTTCAAAAAGCTAGAAGAGAGGATTTTTGTTTGTTTATTTGAGACAGTGTCTCCCTTAGTCGCCCAGGCTGGAGTGCAATGGCACAATCCTGGCTCACTGCAACCTCCACCTCCTGGGTTCAAGAGATTCTCTTGCCTCAGCCCCAGGTGTGCACCACCACGCCCGGCTAATTTTTGTATTTTTGTATTTTGTCGGCTAGGCTGTTCTCAAACTCCTGGCCTCAAGTGATCCGCCCCGCCTTGGCCTCCCAAAGTGCTTGGATTGCAGGCATGAGCCATCGCACCTGGCAAAAGAGGATTTTGTATGTTCACTACCCAAAGAAAATGCTTAAGGTGATGGTTATGCTAATTACCCTGACTTGATCATTGCATATTGTATGCATGTATTGAGAAATATCAATCTGTATCCCATAAATTATGCATCAACTAAAAATAAAAGGAAAAATAGAATGTTTTTGCTTTTGAATGTGTGTTTGAATAGGGGGCTCATTTGTTAAATGATCAGGGTAATGTCACTTGATTCGAAGGGGATAATCCTGAGATCTTGATGGTTTACTTTTCCCCCAAATTATATTGTGTTTTTGATTATCCATGTGTTGATTACCTGGTGAAAAATTTCTTTTAAATTCTTGCTAAATATTATCCTGCCACCTGTTTGCTGCTTCCCACTTTCATTCAGTAGTGGGTTTGGAAATCAGACTGACAGTAATTTCAGTTCACAATTCTAACTAATTTTAGTTTAACTTAATTATAGTAAATGCATAATATTCTATAAAGAGCACTGCATTTTAGGGAGGCAGTTCTGTGTGATGCTATAGATAAGAACATAGATTTGTGAGCCTACCAGTACCTGAATTTTAATTCCAATACTGCCGTTTCCTAGCTACGTGAACTACAGAATTCCTTAAGCCTCGTTATCTCATCTGTAAAAGAGATGATAGTGTTGTCATTGTTGTCTCACAGGATTGTAATGAGGATTACATGAGACAACAGGTTGTAAAATGTTTAGTTTAAGTGTTCGATCAATATAGCTACTGTTATTAACTATTATTTGTGCTCAGTAATCATTTCTCTGTAATCTTAGGCTAGCCATCTTTTTTTTTCTTTGCCTAAGTTTTCTTGAAAAATAGTTTTAGGAACCCACAGAAATATTATAGATGAAAATGATTTGAAAGGTATGCTGTACTGTACAAATATAAGGTAGAAATGCAGTATTATGATTATTAGAAATAATAACAGTGGGCCGGGTGTGGTGGCTCGCGCCTGTAATCCCAGCACTTTGAGAGTCCAAAGCAGCAGGTTCGCATGAGCCTAGAGTTCAAAATCAGCCTGGGAAATGTGGCAAGACCTTGTCTCTACTAAAAATACAAAATTAGCCGGGCATGGTGGCATGCACCTGTGGTCCCAACTCAGGAGGCTGAGATGGGAGGATAACTTAAGCCTGGAAAGTGGAGGCTGTAGTGAGCCATGATTGTGCTACTGCACTCTAGCCTAGACAACAGAGTGAGACCCTGTCTCAAGAAAAAAAGAAAAGGAAAAGGGTGACAGTTAAAGCTATTTGGAATAGTGGGAAGAAGATAGTTGTAGAAGCTGTGGCTTCCAAAGAGATCTGGCTTTAGTCCAGACGTATGTCATTTACTACCTGCTATTTGAGCAAGTTAACTACTCAGAACTTCAGTTTTCTCATTAGTGAAAAGGGGAATAATAATACCCTATCTTGTTGTGAGACTCACTGAGTGAAGGGCTTAGGTGACCAACATGATTTTCTTTCCTCCTTCCTACCTGGAGAATAGCAGATTTCCTTGGCAAAACTAATCATGCTTTCTGGAGCAAAATATCGATTAATTTTTTATTAGAGCTTATTATATTTTCCTCAATGAATTACAGTAAAATAAGATTGACTAATGGGTTAGGAGGATTAGGAAGATGAAGAAATTACTGGTGCTGGTTAACATGTGGCCCTGAATTAGATTTTAGAACCTTTTTTTGTTTGTTTGTTTTTGAGACGGAGTTTCATTCTTATCTCCCAAGCTGGAGTGCAATGGCACAGTCTCGGCTCACTGCAACCCCTGCCTCCCAGATTCAAGCAATTCTCCAACCTCAGCCTCCTGAGTAGCTGGGATTACAGGCACCTGCTACCACGCTCAACTAATTTTTGTATTTTTAGTAGAGATAGGGTTTCACCATGTTGGCCCGGCTGGTCTCGAGCTCCTGACCTCAGGTGATCCACTTGCTTTGGCCACCCGAAGTGCTGGGATTATAGATGTGAGCCACCATGCCCAGCCCTTTTAAAATTTTTTTTTAATTTTTATTTTTTTTGAGATAGCATCTTGCTCTGTCGCCCAGGCTGGAGTGCAGGGCATGATCTTGGCTCACTGCAACCTCTGCCTCCCGGGTTTGAGTGATTATTGTGCCTCAGCCTCCTGAGTAGCTGAGATTACAGATGCAAGCTACCACCCCCGGCTACTTTTTGTATTTTTAGTAGAGACAGAGTTTCTCCATGTTCGCCAGGCTGGTCTTGACCTCTTGGCTTGGAGTGAGCCACCTGCCTTGGCCTCCCAAAGTGTTGGGATTACAGGCGTGAGCCACTGTGCCCCGCCTAGCTTTTAGAACTTTTGAAGTTAAAGTGGTTTAATATATAAAAAAGAGTTCAAAATATGAATACAATTGGCTACAGTGGATGTGTGAGTTATAAATCCCCACAAAATAGAAAATAGGGAGCTGAAGGTGTCTTAGGTGGGTGAGAATAATATATGTCAAGAGGTCTCATATATGCTAAGTCATTTTAGCAATGAAGAAGGTATTACCCTTGCCAAGAGTAAAGGAGAGACATTTGGAGATGATAGATCTCCCAAAATCTTTCTTTCTGGGTTTGGTATATTCCTTTTTTTTGAGATGGAGTTTTGCTCTTGTTGCCCAGGCTGGAGTGCAATGGGGCGATCTTGGCTCACTGCAACCTCCGCCTCCCAATTTCATGCTATTCTCCTGCCTCAGCCTCCCAAGTAGCTGGGATTACAGGCACGCGCCACCACACCCGGCTCATTCTGTATTTTTAGTAGAGACAGGTTTCTCCATGTTGGTCAGGCTGGTCTCAAACTCCCGACCTCAGGTGATCCTCCTGCCTTGGACTCCCAAAGTGCTGGGATTACAGGTGTGAGCCACCGCGCCCAGCCTGGGTTTAGTGTATTCTTCTTCATGGCCGCTATGTGTTTATGTAGCCACTGCTGCTACTGGAACCATACAGGCATTTAGATTTAGTTAAAGGCCAAAGAGTGTTTAGATACAGTAACGTCCAGTCTAGCTTTATGAAAAGCAAGATACCTGCCTCTTTATATGTGTACCAAACCTTGAAATCCCACTGTGTGGGAGTTTGGTAGAGTTTTCTGCAGACAGATATATTCTGCTTTTGTATATTATATTATAGAGTAACTTCTTCAGTGGATTCTCGTGTTCTGTGCAGAGTTTAACTTTGCATGGCTTCTTTCCTCTCTAGTTGCTTATCTTGCCACTCCCCACTTTCCGCCCTAAGCTGTAGCCACAGGAAATAAGCCATCTGCATTCACACCTAGAATACTCTGCGTAACCTTTATAGAACTCTATTCAAAGGTTAGCTCTTTTGCTAAGCATTCCTTGATTTCTCTAGGTTAAATGTTCGTTCCTCAATGTTTCTGTCTTCTCAGAAAATCGGAAGCAGTGATACTACCGAGCTTGAATTCTCCCATAGCATGGGAGTGCTGGTGTCAGGTTGTGGCTGCATCCTTTAGACTGGGCATATGTTCTCCATTCCACAATTTGGCATGCTTCAGTTGTAGTTGCTACTTCATGGATGAACTGGCCTGGACCTGTTATTTAGGTATAAGTGTTTCCATGACTGCGAACTTTTTGAAAGACATGATTTTCTGTTTACTTAATTATGAATGAGTGAATGACAGGAATCTCACTCTGTTGCCCCGGTTGGAGTGCAGTAGCATAGTCACAGCTCACTATAGCCTCAGACTCCTCAGCTCAACCAGTACTCCCACCTCAGCCTCTGGAGTAGCTGGGACTATAGGCGTACACTACTATACCCAGGTAATTTTTTAAAAAAATCTTTTTGTAAAGACTGGGGAGTTTCACTATATTGCCAAGGATGGTCTTTAACTCCTGGCTTCAAGTGATCCTCCTGCCTCAGCCTCCCAAAGTGCTGGAATTACAGGTATGAGCCACTGCATCTGGTCTGATTTTCTATTTTATGTTTCTGTTGCCCAGCATATACTTGATACAGAAAGCCTTCAATAAGTACTTATAAAATTGAAAGGAGTGGAGTAAAACTTTGCCTAATCAGAGAGTTTTGCCCTGTCCTGACCTTTGCCTTAGTCTTGGCATTCATCTTGCATATCATTCTTCATAACATAGAACATCATGGTTGAAAATAGTGATCAACTTTTTCTAAAAACAGAGCACAAAAGAATACAATTAAATTGTAGCAGTGCTGGTTAAAAATAAGTGGGGAAGCTTTTCCAAGCTATACCAGTTGTTAGAAATGGATTACTACAAAATGCGGTTGCATCCTTTTATTTTGAAATCTTCCATAGGATTGGCTTGCACCTTAAAGACAGTGAAGGACAATATAAAATTCCTTATAAGTCTCTGCAGTGTACTAGTGAGTAATTGGAATAGTTCAGAAAATGTTGACTGTATCTTATATACACTATGAAAATATATTAATTTTAAACATTATAGATGTAGATAGAATTTCAGAACAAATTCTAATCAGTAGATGCACAACCTCTGTAAAAAATGTGAAATTTGTCATTCCAAAATTTATTCCTCTCTCAAAAACAGCTGTCTCTAAATAGGGCCTCATATTGTTGGAAAATTCATTATAAATGCAGGAAGCAACTCCAGTTTGATATGGTTGGGATTTGTAGAAATAAGGTAGATGTAGGCTATCCACAAACCATTTTTTTAAAGTAACAATGCAATCTAAACACTCATATGCATTACAAATGAGTGTCATAAGCTTAAATTCTGGAACCTCCAAAAATATAAGAAACCTCTGGAAATATAAGAAAGGGCTCATTTAAGATGGAATGGCAAACAATAGGGAGAGTTCTCATTTTGGTTTCTACCTGCCTGCTCCCACCCCTTAACCAAAAACCAAAACAAAATATCTGAAATTATTTAGGTAATATAACTATTCTTAAAAGAATGGATTTCTAATTATAAAACTCTTTTCTGGTACTTAAATGTCCTTTGGGATAGATAGAATTCATAATTGGTAAATATATGTTTGATTTCATAAAGGCTCTCTCAAATCATGAGTGCAATTTTGGGAGTATCAGGGACAAGACTATATTAGTCAATTTTCACGCTGCTGATAAAGACATACCTGAGACTGGTGAGAAAACATGGTGTAATGGACTTACAGTTCCACATGATTAGGGAGGCCTCATGATCATGGTGTTAGACAGGGAGAAGCAAGTCACAAAAAATTGGTTTGTGGATAGCCTATATGGATGGCAGCAGGCAAAAAGAGATTGTGCAGGGAAACTCCCGTTTTTAAAACCATCAGATCTCATGAGACTCATTCACTATCACAAGAAGAGCACAGGAAAGACCCATCCTCATAATTCAATCACCTCCCATTGGGTTCCTCCCACAACACATGGGAATTATGGGAATTAGCATTCACGATGAGATTAGGGTGGAGACACAGCCAAACCATATCATTCTGCCCCTGGTCCCTCCCAAATCTCATGTCCTCACATTTCAAAACCAATTATGCCTTTCCAGCAGTCCCACAAAATCTTAACTCATTTCAGCATTAACTCAAAAGCCCACAGTCCAATAACTCATCTCAAGTCACTTCCACCTATGAACCTGTAAAATCAAAAGAAAGTTACTTCCTAGATACAATGTGGGTACAGGCATTGGGCAAATACAGCTGTTCCAAATGGGAGAAATTGGCCAAAACAAAGGGGCTACAGGCCTCATGCAAGTCTGAAATCCAGCAGGGCAGTCAAATCTAAAGCTCCAAAATGATCTCCTTTGACTCCATGTCTTGCATTCAGGTCACACTGATGCAAAGGGTGGGCTCCCATGGTCTTGGGCAGCTCTGCCCCTGTGGCTTTGCAGGGTACAGCCACCCTCTTGGCTGCTTTCATGGGCTGGTATTGAGTGGCTGCAGCTTTTCCAGGCGCATGGTACAAGCTGTCAGTGGATCTACCATTCTGGGGTCTGGAGAACAGTGGCCCTCTTCTCACAGCTCCACTAAGCGGTGCCCCAACAGGACTCTTTGTGGAGGCTCCAACCCTACATTTCCCTTTTGCAGTGCCCTAGCAGAGGTTCTCCATGAGGGCCCCCGCACCTACAGTAAACTTCTGCCTAGGCATCCAGGCATTTCCATACATCCTCTGAAATCTAGGCAGAGGTTCCCAAACCCCAGTTCTTGACTTCTGTGCACTCACAGGCTCAACACCATGTGGAAGCTGCCAAAACTTGGGGCTTGCACCCTCTGAAGCCATGGCTTGAGCTTTATGTTGGCCCCTTTCAGCCATGGCTGGAGTGGCTGGGACGCAGGGCACCAAGTCCCTAGACTACACAGCAGAGGAACCCTGGGCCTGGTCCACAAAATCATTTTTTCCTCCTAAACTACTCCAGGCCTGTCATGGGAGGGGCTGCAGGAAAGGTCTCTGATATGCCCTGGAGACATTTTTTCCATTGTCCTGGTAATTAACATTTGGCTCCTTGTTACATATGCAAATTTCTGCAGCTTGAATTTCTCCTCAGAAAATGGGATTTTCTTTTTGATTGCATTGTCAGGCTGCAAATTTTCTAAACTTTTATGCTCTGTTTCCCTTTTAAAACGGAATCCCTTTAACAGCACCCAAGTCATCCCTTGAATGCTTTGCTGCTTAGAAATTCCTTCTGCAAGATACCCTAAATCATCTCTCTGTAGTTCACAGTTCCACAAGTCTTTAGTCGCTTTGCTAAAACATAACAAGAATTACCTTTGCTGTAGTTCCCGACAAGTTCCTCATCTCCGAGACCACCTCAGTCTGGATCTTATTGTTCATATCACTATCAGCATTTTTGTCAAAGCCATTCAACAAGTCTCTAGGAAGTTCCAAACTTTCTCACATTTTCTTGTCTTCTTAGCCCTCCAAACTGTTCTGGCCTCTGCCTGTTACCCAGTTCCAAAGTTACTTTCACATTTTCAGGTATCCATTCAGCAATGCCCCACTCTACTGGTGCCAATTTACTGTATGTCTGTTTTTACACTGCTGACAAAACATACCCAAGCCTGGAAAGAAAAAGAGGTTTAATGGATTTACAGTTCCACATGGCTGGGGAGGACTCACAATCATGGTGGAAGGCAATGAGGAACAAGTCACATCATACATGGATGGTGGCAGGCAAAGAAAGAGAGCTCGTACAAGGAAACTCCCTGTGTTAAAACCATCAGATCTCATGAGACTTATTCACTATCACAAAAACTGTGCAGGAAAGATTCACCCCCATGATTGAATCACCTCCCACTTGGTTCCTCCCACGACACATGGGGATTATGGGAATTACAATTCAAGATGAAATTTGGGTGGGGACACAGCCAAACAATATTGAAAACTGATGGAGTTATTCATATCCTTTGAGAAGGAATCAGTTCATTAATCCATGAGTATTATTCCCTTGGATTTTCCCTTAGCATATTCTCCAGTGAAGTCTCTAATTTCTTGTTAGATGATGGTCGTTTCACTTTGAAAGATGTATACCAAAGGTATACATTTCATTTTATTCTTTTTTCACATTTTAAATAACTTCTGCTGCAGGAAGACAAAGAGAAAGCAATGCCCTTCACAGCCTCTATCTTCAGCCTCTCCTTTGTAGTTTTGTCCTTGTAAGTAAGACAAAGGATGGGTAGGAGAAGTAATAGCTAAGTGTTGAAAAAAACATTAGTATCAAAGAGTGGAACTGAAAGGTATACTTGTGTTGTAGCTGATCAACAAATGTTTATTGACTCACTACTGTGTATTAAAGCACAATAAGGGATATGTTGAGGTAAAAAAGGTTCCTGTAATAGAACTTAGAGTATTCTTGAGGAAACTAGATGTAAATAATGATGCAGTTTAAATAATGATACAAGGCCCGGTGTGGTGGCTTATGCCTGAATGCCAGCACTTTGGGAGACTCAGGTGGGAGGATCACTTGAGCCCAGGAGTTTGATACCAGCCTGGGCAACATAGGGAGATCCCATCTCTACAAAAATAAAAAGTTAAAGAAATTAGCCGGATGTGGTAGTGCTCGCTCATGGTCCCAGTTACTTGGGAGGCTGTCATGGGAGGATCACTTGGGCCCAGGAGGTCAAGCCTGCAGTGAGCCATGATTGTGCCGCTGTACTCCAGCCTGGGTGACAGAGAGAGACCCTGTCTCAAAAAAAAAAAGATGGAAGATAAAAATGATCGTAATTGTTAGTCATTGCTAAATGAAGAGTTTAGTTAAGTGCTATAGGACTTCAGGGTAGATCACTGTGGGCTGGGTAAACCAAAGGCTTTATGGAAGAAGAAAAATTATAAGAAGCTGCTGGAAATGGGTAGAATTGTATAGATGGAAAATAGGAAGAAGTTGTTTCTGCTCTTCCTTTTACCTGGAATGCCAAGTGTGGAAGTCAGGAAGAGGAGAGGTAGTATTATGTTACTTTTGAGTCAAAATCAGCAGTTAATATTGTGGGAGAATTTTAACTTAATGAGCCTAAGAAAACCTCTTGATGATTTCAGCTTATTGTTAAGTCCTCTTAATTCAGGTCTGTAAAACAAAAACAAAAAACTTCTTTAAATGCTGGAAGGGCTTAGGGAAAGTGATATAATCCAGGAAATTCACTATGAGAGCAACAATATTTTATTATTAAACTTGGACATTTCAAGTATTTGACTGAGGGAAATAACAGACAAAGAAGCCATGTGTCTCTGCTGGGAAAACTTTATTTTCCAACTGAACAATAAAACCTTGCTTACCACAGACCATCAGATAAGGTTTCAGAGATTCTGATCTTGATACAAGTTACCAATGTAAAGAGAAATTATTTCCTATATGCTGTCCTTCTTCCTTATCCTCAGAACTGAAATGATTCTATTTTTCCCAAGATCACATTAAGGAAGATATTATTATCATTCTTGTCATTTTGTTCTCTTTTCCCTTTTTACTGTCCAGCTTTCTTTTATGACATATGGAGAGTACCCTTGTCAGTATGTTATTAATAAATTAACAATTTACTAATACCCAAAACAATGCTCATTGTCATTTACAACTAGATATAACAGAGATGCAGAGATTATCAACTTCATGATGAGAGGGCATACATAGTCCTTGGGTTGCATGGATTTTTTCTTTAAAGCCAGCCTGGTCAGGCTTTTTTTGTTTGTTTTGTTTGTTTTTAAACTAAAAATGAATGATATCTTTTCAGGAACCTGGAGGAGTCATAAAGAAAAAGCAGATGTTACTGTATCAGGCAGGGTAGTTTTATTTTTTCTATTGAAGTAAAAAAAATCATGTAGTGCCTTTAGCATCGTAGTATATGAAATCTCCAGTTAAAAGAACCCTCATTAGCTTAGTATGTATTCTTTAATTTAAAAATTGAAAATTAATTTTATTTTTGTATAAAACATGCTTCTGTCGGACAATACAGAAATGTATAAAGAAAAGGTACTCTAATCTTATTACTCAGAGATACTTAGTGTTAATATTTTGGTGTATAACCTGCATGGCCATAAAAATAGCTTTATCACATGTGTATATTTTTGTTACTTTTCTCTCTTAGCAGTATATAGAAAATTGCTTTTAAAATTAATAAACATAATTTTAATGACTACATATTTCATTATAATGAATATTCCATAATACAGTTAATTATCCTCCTTTTTTTGAAAGATTTTCTCCTAAATTCTTCACTATTATAGATAGTACTGTGATGGAATTTGCATGTATGCCATTGCACACTTGTTTGATTATTTCCTTAGGATACCTTCCTAAATATTGACTTTTTGGGATTAAGGGTATGAATATCTTCTCTTGGAAATATTTTCGTACATTAATTTCTGTCCATGGTATGTGGGAGTGCCTGTTTTTCCTTGTTCTTCCTAACCTTGGATATTGATAATTTTTACCAACTTGAGAGATGTTATAAAAGTCTTCTTGTATGTTAAATATAAATACTAATATTAGTATTTGAATACTAATGAGATTGAGTCTTTTTTGTTATGTTTTTGGCCAATTTTACTTCTTTGTTGAGTTGCCTAGTTATACTCTTTCCTTATTTTTAGCTGCACTATCTCCTATTGACATAGAAGAGCTCTTCATATATTAAGGGTCTTTTTGTCAAATGTTTTAAGTTTTTTTTTTTACTTTTAAAATTTTATAGGTTTTTGCTGACAAGTTTTTTTTTAACTTTTTTCTTTTGAAATAATTATAGACTTACAGGAAGTTATAAAAAGTGTACAGAGAGGTCCTTTTAGCCATCATCCAGCTTTACCCAGTGGTAACATCTTGCGTAAACAGAGAACATTATTTAAACCAGGAAATTGGCATTGGTACAGTACTGCCAACTAAATTACAAACCTTATTTGGATTTCACTCATTTTTACATGCATTCATTTGTGTGTGTGTGTGTGTGTGTGTTTTCTGTGAAATTTTATCACGTATATAGATTTTTGTAACCACCATCATCAAGATATAGGATTGTTCTATCACTAGGAATTTTCCTCCTTTCCTAACCTTGAGCATTCTCTGATCTGTTCATCTTTATGTTTTTGTCTTTTGAAATGTTATAGAAATGGAGTCATATTATGTAACCTTTTGAGATCGACAGTTTTCACTCAGCGTAATGTCCTTGTGATCCACCTAAGTTGTGTATACCAGTAGTTTGTTCCCTTTTACTGCTAATTAATATTTCATTGTATGAATGTACCATAGTTTATATATCCATTTACCATAAACAACATTTGGGTTGTTTCTGGTTTGGGCTGTTACAAATAAAGCTGCTCTGAACATTCATGTATAGGTTATTATGTGAACATGTTTTTGTTTCTTTAAGATAAAAGCTTGGGAGTATGATTGTTGGGTTGTATGGTAAGTGTATGTTCCATTTCATAAGAAATTGCCAAATTGTTTTCCAGAGTAGCTGTACTATTTTACATTTCCACTGGCAAGGTATGAGAGATCTAGTTTCTCCATATCCTTTGTTAGCATTTGGTATTGTCAGTATTTTTTATTTTAGCTATTCTAATGGACATGTAGTAATATCTCATCTTGGCTATAATTTCCTTAATGACTAAATGATGTCAAACATCTTTACATGTGCTGATTTGCCATCCTTATATCCTCATTGGTAAGACAACTATTCAAGTCTTTTTGCCTATTTCCAAATAGATTGCTTGTTTCCTTACTGTGGAGTTTAGAGAATTCTTTACATGTTCTGGATAGAAGTCCTTTGGATATGAAATTTGCAAATATTTTCTTCTAGTATGTGGCTCATCTTTTTATCTTGTTAATGGAGTTTTTTCGCAGAGTAAAAGTTTTAAATTTTGATGACATCCAGTTATTGGTATTTTTTTAATAGATTGGGTTTTTGATATGATGTCTGAGAACTCTTTTCTTAGCCCTAGATCCCAAAGATGTTCTCCTATGTTGTCTTCTAAAAGTTTTATGGTTCTGTGGTTCACATTTTACATAAATCCATGATCCTTTTTGCATTGATCTTTGTATGTGGTGTGAGTTTTAAGTCAGGCTTCTATTTTATTTTTTGTTTTTGCCCATGGATGTCCAGTTGTTCCAGCATGATTTGTTGAAAAGACTATTTTCCCTCCATTGAACTACTTTCATACCTCTGTGAAAAATCAGTTGGTGTATTTGTATTTATCCACTTCTGGATTCTCTGTTCCACTGGTCTCTTTGTCTTTTCTTCTGCCAATACTGTACTGTCCTGATTATGATAGCAATGTAGTGAGACAACATCAGGCAGAGGGATTCTTCCTATTTTTCTTCTTTTGCAAATTGTTTTAGAATAAGCTTGTCTGTATCTGTCATAGTTGTGGTAGTTGCAGCAAAAGACTAGCACCTCTCCAACTTGTCTTTGTGGGACTAGTTCTGGCTGAGGCTAGAAGAAGGTGACAGTACTTTGTTGGAATGAGCTTCTGACCATCCAGTTGAGCAGAGGGTGGGAAGGAGAATTTTTAGGGAATAGGACGTGATTCCTAAAGACATACATCATTTAAAACTATTTTGTATAAAATTTTCCTTTAGTGCTATCAGTTTGAGTATAAATGATATCAATAGAGCATTTAGGATGACTTTGCTTGAAAGCAGAAAAGTAGATGGGTAAGTTCTCAAGGACCCTTCTGTTGTTGTTTTCATTTTATCCACTGTTGTCAGGGACTTCGGTTTAGGTTTCTACAGCAACCAGTCTGGACTACATAATACCAACACTTTGTGTGCATGTGGTGTTAACTCTGATGCCTTATACACTACATGTGGCAGAGTTACAGTTGCTATGGAGATCAATCTTTGGACACACTTGGTTGATAACGATGTTTTTCATATGTGGATTCTGCTGCTGAAAGAATATGAGGTGATGCTAAGTTAACCAAGAGATGCATAAGACTGTCAGTAGTTTCTCTATAGCTTAGAATCTCACATTTGAAAACTTTAAGTTATACATTTGCTCACAAACATACTGAAGTAAGAGTGTGTGTGTGTGTGTGTGTTTTTACAAATTTGATACCTGGAAAATACAGTGGAGGGAAAATGTGACTCTAAAGAACACATTATCAGAGAATTTGACAGATTCCTTCTCTTGGCTACTCTATACCATTTCTAAAACATACTGTAAAAATTCGAAGACTAAATATCTTACATAATTTTAGTAGTATTATAATAAGGTCAGTTGTCAGTAGGTAAGCGAAGGAAACACAATTCTCCTATATTGCTCTGATTTGAATGTAGATCCTAATAAGGACCTTTTTCTTGGAGCACTATATCTCTGAAGTCTTTTAAATGTCACAAGTAAAAAACACAGAAGAAGTAGAATAAAGAATTTTATTTTTTCTCTTCCTTTGACAAAGTCAGTTAAACTGGGATGCAACTCTCAGTGCTAAATTTAAGCTAATGTAGACTATCACTGAGTGTTTTCATTTGCGGCATTTTTTAGACAAATGTGGTTTTAGATTGATATCCATTTCTGCTTTGGCCTAGGGAAACTTGTCATTTATGAGTTACTATACTAGAGCAGTGGTTCTCAACCCTGACTGCACATTAGTATGTGGGTTTAAAAAAAAAAAAAAACTCGCTGATATTTGAGCCTAACAAAAAAATCAAAATCTCTGGAGACGGGAGAAGGCATGATATTTGCATTTGTACTCTTTTTGTTTTTATTTTTTTAAGCTAACTACTTGATGCTAATATACAACTAGAGTTGAGAACCACTGAAGCAAAATATGTTTTCATCTAGACTTAAATTTTAACTAATTTTTAAAATTAGCATACAACAATAGAATTGATATGAGATATTACAGAAAGTTTAGAAAGGTCAGTCTCACCATCTATATTAGTTTCCTATTGCTGCTGTAACAAATGATCACGAATCTAGTGGCTAAAAACAACACACTTTTATTTTTATTTTGTTGTTTGTTTGTTTTTGAGACAGAGTCTTGCTGTGTTGCCCAGGTTCTAGTGCAGTGGCGCGATCTCGGCTTACTGCGACCACCTCCTCCCAGGTTCAAGCGATTCTCCTGCCTCAGCCTCCCGAGTAGCTGGGACTACAGGTGCCCGCCACCACATCTGGCTAATTTTCTTTGTATTTTTAGTAGAGGCGGGGTATCACCATGTTGGCCAGGATGGTCTCGAACTCCTGACCTCAAATGATCCACCTGCCTTGGCCTCCCAAAGTGCTGGGATTACAGGCGTGAGCCACCGCACAACCAAAACAACACATCTTCATTACAAGTTTATTAACTTGTGTTCTGGAGGTCAGAAATCTGAAATGGTCTTATGGGGCTAAAATAAGGCTGCGGGCAGAGCTGTGTTCCTTCTGGAGGTTCTAGGTGGAATCTATTCCTTGCCTTTTTCAACCACTAGAGGCTGCCTGCATCCTTTGACTTGTACCTCATCACTCTTTCCTCTGCTTCTGTCCTCACATCTCCTCTCAAATCTGACACCCCTGCCTTCCTCTTTTGAGGACCCCTGTGGTTATGTTGGGTCCATCCTGGATAATCCTCCCATCTTGAGATCTTTAACTTAATCATACCTGCAGAGTTCCTCTTATCACGTAAAGTAACATGCACTGGTTCTGGGGTTGAGGATGGGGATATCTTTGAAGGCCAATTATTCAGCCTGCCATGCTACCCTAACACAATGATTGTCACTTTGATATTTTCCTTCCTAGTCTATTTTGATAGGTATATTTTTATTTAAATATAATCATGGTAAATATGATTTTCTATCCTTTTTCACTCAATCTTCTTAACTGTCACTTTAAATTGCTATATAATGTTGTATCTATGATTATATATTTTATTGTTTTGTATTACACATACCTTTACCCTGTTGAATATTTGTGTTGTTTTGGATTCTTATTATTGATAGATCCAGCTGTGATACATATATGTGTGTGTGTGTGTGTGTATTTTTTTTTTAAGATAGGGTCTCACTCTGTTGCCCAGGCTGGAGTGCAATAGCATAATCTCAGCTCAACCGCAACCTCTGCCTCCTGGGTTCAAGCGATTCTCCTGCTTCAGCCTCCCGAGTAGCTGGGACTACAGGCTGCACCACCATGCCCAGCTAATTTTTTGTATTTTTAGTAGAGATGGGGTTTCACCATGTTGGCTAGGCTGATCTCAAACTCCTCACCTCAAGTGATCCACCTGCCTCGGCCTCCCCAAGTGCTGGGATTACAGGCATGAGCCACTGTACCTGGCCATTATTTTTGTTTATTAGATAGATTCCATGATGTGGATGTACTGAGCTAAAATTATAAACATTTTTTAGTGTTTAAATTCACTGCCAGATTGCATTTTTGAGGAGTTCTAATCAATTTGCAACATTATCAGCATGTATGAAAGTAGCAGTATAACTATATCTTTGCCAGTATTGGTCATTATCATTTTTAAAAGATTTTTGCTAATCAGTTGAAAAAAGTTACCCTGAGTTACATGTAATTTATTTGAACATTATGTTTCTATTTATTTATCTTTGTCTTGTTTACATATGTCTCGTGGTCTTAGTTGTTTCTTATTAATCCTTAGGAGACATTATATAGTGAAATTATTGTCTTATATGCTGTAAGTGCTTTTTAAAAAAATGTTTATTTTTTATAAAAATTAAATAGAGATGGGGCTCTTGCTGTGTTGCCCAGGCTGGCCTCAAACTTCTGGGCTCAAGCAATTCCCCCGCCTCCACCTCCCAAAGTGCTAGGAATACTAGCTCACTTGTCTGGGTGAGCCACTGCACCCGCCCAGAAAAGTGCTTTTTGAAATCCAATTTTTAAATTTACATGTTGACATCTTTTTTTTTTGTAGTTCTTCTATTTTCTCTACAGTTAAGTTTTTTCTACCTAATAAAGGTCTGTGGTAAATACTCAGTTCTGTTTTATTTCTTTAATGGTTTAGTCTCTGCCTTTAGGAAATTGCTAGCAAGCCAAAAAGTGTAGGGACTTGTGAGTCTAGATCTAGTTCTGTGACTTACTCGACCAAAGCAAGTGCCAAATTAATTTGTTCTATTTACATACTTTATCAAAATTGGAAGCAGGTTTTTTTAAAGGGCTGGAGAAGAAATCTAGCAATTTTAGCACAGTCCTAAGATGTTTGTTGCCCTTTGCCAGAAGGTTTACTTACCATGCTGTCATGTTGTGTGTTCATGCAGATAATTGAGAATTATAGTAAGCTATCTTAGTCAATGATAAACAGGCAGAATACACTTTAATTACATTCTAATTTATTATCTGGTGAAAGTACCTTGCTAACAAATCAGCCCGGATATGACTTATTGGATAGCCTTTGCACTTAGAGGAATAATCAGCCTGTAATCATAAACAACATGAACTGTTCATCTTCTGGATTGCTATCATATTTATTACCCTCAAGTGTCTGTGCCGAGTCTCTTTCCTGTTTGTTTCCCATCTTCTCTGGCTCATGGGTCCCCATCATGCGTGCTGTAAGTTGGAATACTGTGCTTACAAATTTTTTTCCTTGAAAAAAGGATTAGACACATGCCTGGGAACAGAGTTCTGTCATTTTACCATAGGAATAAAATACGTTTTCCCTGAATAACAGTAAATAGAATAAAGTTTCAGCAAAATGTACTAATACATAATTTGATCCCTGCTACCCTGGTAAGAACTAGCACAATTCTAATTCTATAAAGAAATATAAACATTGCCCTCAGGAATAGCTATCACATCCTTTAATATCCTCTGTTACTTCCCTCTGGTTGTAGAAAGAAGGTATGTAAATTAAACTAAGAAACCAGCTAGCCAACCCCTGTTCCTTTCTTCTGAAACAACCTCCTGCAGAGAATTGATACCTGGGAGTACATTTTACTAAGTGAATGCAGTTCTCTGATACAGTACCTTTTCATAATTCCACCACTTAAGACTGATAGCAGAATGAACAACCTGTGGCACTAGTTCCACAGAGTAATTTGGAAGTTGGAAGCATTACATTTTCCCAGTTGATGCAAATCTTTTTGAATATGACTTCAGGTGGATATTGGAGTGGAGCTAAGGTGTAGGTGTAGGAATACAAAACCGTAGAACAACTTAAATATATAACCAACCTTCTAGATGGAGCCATAATAAATGAGTTGTTAATTGCCATCTGTATTTCAGACACCCTTTTTTCCTTCTCCTCTACCTCGTTTTCAATGATTTTAGTTGAATCTACTAATTCTGCTTAGTGTCATAGCAACCAAAGGAAACAGTAATCCTGATCTGAGAGTATCTGTGTTTTATGAACAAGGATCTTACACCTAGAAGAGGCCTTACTAGTACTTTTGGTATAATGCTGTCTCAATAAATGTGCCTATAATCATGTATCTGGTAAGTAGTAGAAGGAACCTGGAACTTCTGCATTTTAGTGCTATGATTAACCAACAAAAAAATTTTTTTTGTTCCAAATTGTGTTAAAATGGGAGTTTAAAAGATATTGGTCTGTTTCACTGTTTTTCCACATTGGAAATTGGTTTGGGTATGCACATCAGCTTAAGTGGGCTTAGGAGTTCTTTCTGTCCTAAAGAATTCTGAAGGAACTAAAACTAAAAACAAATTTTAATCTATGATGTGCTCTGTTAATTACTTCCATTGGAGATTCCTAGTTTTATTTCATTCAAATAAGAGTGGTAAAATTGTGAATATAATAATATAACCTTTCTAATTCTCTGAACTAGATTACATCTAAGCCTCACTCATTGAGTTGAGATTCTATGATTATGCCCCTTGAGTGCCGTGCCCCATTGCCTGTGATTCTCTACCTTCGCACAGTCCCAGGTTTCTGGAATTTCCAATGGGACATTCTCCTTTTAGTATGTTCAGCCCCAGTTTGGCTCAGATCAATGTATTGTCACTACTTTAATTGATGCCTCTGTTTCCTAACCCCTCTTGCTGTCTCTTTTGGCTAAATGCTCTGTGTTATCCTTTTTGTGAATGTTAACAAGGATTAGGGGATACCTTGAGTACCTTTACTTTCCTACTGGGGAAGCCCATATGCTTCTGTTGGTACTATCTCAAAAGAGAAACCACAATTAGGATTTCGAATTCAGATTGAGAGAAGGAGAAAAGGGTATCTTGATGAGATGCAGAAGGAAGTATTTCTGAGCAGCTAGAGCCTTATTTTGGCATCAAGTTTAGGCAGCCACCTATTTTATCTGGCTCTCTGGCTGTGCTTAAGAATGTATGTATACTTGCAGGGGCTAATGCCAAGCCAAATCCTTTTCTGAAGTTATAGCCTAGTTTGCTTTGGAGAAAATGTACTTCATGTTTGCCACTCCCTTGGCTGTCTAGCTGTTACTTCCTAGTCTAGTTCCTGATATTTCCTTGTATTGGCAGTATTTTCTGGATCTGTGCATTCTTTGTGTGAATTATTCAAGAACCTCCTTCTGAGAGTGTGTTTGAACTCCATTTTAGGAATAATTACTATACAGTTATACTCTGAAATTAGTGGCATTTTGACCTTTGGGAAGACCCTTTTAGAAACAAATTAGAGCCAGATAGCCCTTTTTGGCCATGCTGGAATGTAAGTCCCACTTTGGCTTCCATCATGTTGTGGCTTCCAGCCACATAATTCTCCCAAAATAGATCTTACTAAGATCACTAATGACTTCCATATCACTAAACCTAATGGATTTATTTTAGTCTTCATCTTAATTGTACTGTTGACAGTTTCTTTTTTCTTAAAAAATACTTTTCTTTTTGTTTTCTTTCTAACTTTCTAGCAATTCATTTTCTGCCTCTGTGGCAGGCCTATCCAGGTGATTAAATGTTGAATCGCTCTCTTCACTCTATTCTCTCTCCAGTTTATCCCATATATATTCTTCAGTTCCCACAAACAGTCTGCCCTAGCCTAACCTCATCTACCTATCTTCTTTTCAGTCCACTCTTTACATTCCTGAAGAATACAAAAGTAGACGTGAATGTATAGAAAAACATACCATGTTCTTTGTTTTTCTTTTTTTTTTTTTTCTTTTTTTCTTTTTTTTTTTGAGACGGAGTCTAGCTCTGTCGCCCAGGCTGGAGTGCAGTGGCCAGATCTCAGCTCACTGCAAGCTCCGCCTCCCGGGTTCACGCCATTCTCCTGCCTCAGCCTCCCGAGTAGCTGGGACTACAGGCGCCCGCCACCTCGTCCGGCTAGTTTTTTGTATTTTTTAGTAGAGACGGGGTTTCACCGTGTTAACCAGGATGGTCTCGATTTCCTGACCTCATGATCCGCCCGTCTCGGCCTCCCAAAGTGCTGGGATTACAGGCTTGAGCCACCACGCCCGGCCATTGTTCTTTGTTTTTCTTTAGAGAGAGGATCTAGCTGTGTCACCCAGGTAAAGTACAGTGGCATAATCATGGCTCATTGCAGCCCTGATCTCCCGAGCTTAAGAATTTCTCCCTCCTCAGCCTCCCAAGTAGCTGGGACTACAGGCATGTACCACCACGCCTGGCTAAATTTTTTATTTTTTGTAGAGTCTTGCTGTGTTGCTCAGGCTGGTACCGAACTTCTGATGTCAACAATCCTCTTGCCTTGGTCTCCCAAAAGTGCTGGGATTACAGGTGTGAGCCACCACACCTGGCCCTCATACCATGTTTTTAATTGGGAAATTGAAACTCATCATAAAGGGTCAATTCTTTCTTACTTAATTTACAAATTGAAGTGATCCTAATAAAAAATACTAAAAAACTATAATAAACTAAATTCTGAAAAACTTTGAAAGAGAAGAAGTCTGAAAAATCTTGAAAGAAAAATGAAGACTAGACCTTCCTGATATTAAAACATAAGATAAAGCTTCAATTAAAGTAAGGTGTTTGGTGCATGAATAGACAGAATAATGGGGCAGAAATTAAAATTCAGAAATAGATTAGAAAATATAACAACCTAGGATATGGTAAAAAGCAGTATCTCACATCAGTGGGAGTAAGGATGGACTCTAATAAATGGTATTGGTACAACTTTGAAGCCACCTGGAAAAAGAGAACATTAGGTCCTTTATATTGTATACTCAGATACATTTTACATGGGTCAGAGATTTAAATATAAAAAAATGAAACCAGAGGAGAATTTAATTATAATCTTAGAATTATAAAGCCTTTCTAAAATTATGACTCAAAATCTGGAAGTCAAAAGATCGGTAAATTTGCATTTAAAAATCTTTGTGATCAAAAACTGCCATAAGGAAAATCAAAAGAGAAGCACAGATTTTAAAACAATTTACACTTATATTGCTGACAGATATATAAATGGAGAGAGAGTGAGCACATGCTCATGAAAACATTATAGAAAAATGGGCAAAGGGCTGGGCACAGTGTTTCACACCTGTAATCCCAGCACTTCGGGAGGCTGAGGTGGGTGGATCACCTGAGGTCAAAAGTTCAAGACCAGCCTGGCCAACATGATGAAACCTCCTCTCTACTAAAAATACAAAAAATTAGCTGGGCGTGGTGGTGGGTGCCTGTACTCCCAGCTACTCGGGAGGCTGAGGCAGGAGAATCGCTTGAACCCAGAGGTGGAGATTGCAGTGAGCCGAGATCACACCACTGCGCTGCAGCCTGGGTGACAGAGTGAGTCTCCATCTCAAAAACAAAAACAAACAAAAAAACATGAGCAAAGGACATGAGCAGATAGTTTGACAGAAAAGAAATTGGCTCATGCCTGTAATCTCAGCACTTTGGGAGGTTGAGGCAGGTGGATCACCTGAAGTCAGGAGTTTGAGACCAGCCTGCTAACATGGTGAAACCCTGTTTCTACTAAAAATACAAAAAAAAAAAAAAAATAGCCAGGCATGGTGTCATGTGCCTGTAATCCTAGCTACTTGGAAGGCTGAGGCAGGAGAATCACTTGAACCTGGGAGGCGGAGGTTGCAGTGAGCCGAGATGGCTCCAGCTTGAGCAACAAGAGCGAAACTCCATCTCAAAAAAAAAAGAAAGAAAAAGAAGTACAGTTATTCCTCAGTGTCAGTGAGGGATTGGTTCTAGAAACCTCCCACCCCCCAGTACTAACAAACATAGATGCTAAATTCCCTTATATAAAATGAAGTAGTATTTGTATATAACCTTTGCACATCCTCGTGTGTACGTGAAATTATCTCCAAGATTACCTATAATAACTAATACAGTGTAAGTGCTATTTAAATCGTTGTAAAACTGTATTGTTTAGGGAATAATGACAAGAAAGAAATCTGTACATATCCAGTACTGACACAACCATGTATTTTTTTTCTGGATATTTTTTATCTGTGGTTGGTTGAATCCATGGATGCAGAACCCACAAATATGGAGGGCCAATTGTATAGATGGCTCTTAAACATGTCATGGGATGTGTAACCTTACCTAAAATAAAAAAGAAATGCAAATTAAAACTACAGTAAGATAGTTTTCTACCTGTCACATTGGTAAAAACTCAAAAGTTTGGTAACTCATTTGGTTGTCCAGTTTTCATAAATGATGTCATACATTGTTGGTAGGAGTGCAGAATCTAGCCATGTCTGTCAAAAGTACAAATGCATTTACCATTTGACCCAGCAACCTCACTTACAAGATTGTCTGTAATAGCAAAATCCAGTAGCAGTTGGGTAGACTTTTTCTTCTCATCCACGAGACTCGTTAAATAACCTGTGGTAGGCTGGGCGCAGTGGCTCACGCCTGTAATTCCAGCACTTTGGGAGGCCAAGGTGGGCGGATCACTTGAGGTCAGGAGTTCGAGACCAGCCTGGCCAACATAGCAAAACCCTGTCTCTACTAAAAAATAAAAAAATTAGCCAGGCATGGTGGCATGTGCCTGTAATCCCAGATACTCGGGAGGCTGAGGCAGGAAAATTGCTTAAACCCAGGGGGCGGAGGTTGTAGTGAGCCGAGATCATGCCACTGCACTCTAGCCTGGGCAGCGTAAGACTCTGTCTCAAAATAATAATAATAATAATAATAATAATAAAATAACCCATGGTAGATACATCAAACCGTGGAATGCTGTGCAATTGGAAACAAAAGAAAGAATAGATATACTAAGTGAAAAAAAACAGGGTAGATGCCCAGGCATTAGTGCCTGTGATCCCAGCACTTTGGGAGGCTGAGGCAGGTGGATCACCTGAGGTCAGGAGCTTGAGACCAGCCTGGCCAACATGGTGAAGCCCAATGTTTACTAAAAATATAAAAATTAGCTGGACGTGGTGGCACGTGCCTGTAATCCCAGCTATTTGGGAGGCCGAAGCAGGAGAATTACCTGAACCTGGGAGGCAGAGGTTGCAGTGGGCTGAGGTTGTGCCACTGCATTCCAGCCTAGGCAACAGAGTGAGACTCTGTCTCAAAAAAAACAGGCTAGAGGACACTACATATAACATGCTATCTTTTGTGTAAGAAAGGAGGAAAGTGTGTGTGTGTGTGTGTGTGTGAGTGTGTGTGTCCACACGCACTTGCACCTGTGGATTCATACCAGGATAAAGATACTATGTAAGACTAAGATTGATTACCAGTGGGGGCAGAGAAAATCAGATAGATATTGACATGGTGGGAGTGAGACGATAGACAGTACCTTCTTTTACATTCTTTCGATTTAAAAAATGCATTAAAATGCCCATAATTCCGATCATCCTCTTCCCGTTTTTCCAACTTCAGCACATTCTGTTGCTCTTGGAGACTTTTAATGTGAATGGCTTGGAGACTTTTAATGTAGATGGTGAAGCCCTGGATGGCCTGTTCGTTCAGCATGCTTCCTCTTATTCCCCCTGTGTTGGCCACATTTGCTTTTTCTGTCGCTAACTCAAACTCCATCACAAGACCTTCTCTCATATTCTTCTCTCTGCCTGGAGAAAACTTGCTTTGCCTAGTTTTCTTTGCCTAGTTAAAACTTGCTTATCCTTTGATCTGTATAGAATGTTATTTCCACAGAGATACCTCCCCGGGTAAGGTCATATTTTCCTTTCACGTACATTGGTAGCACCTTGTTCATCTCCTTTCTAACTGTGGTCATAAATGCAGTGGTACATTCTTTATTGAGAATGTTTAATGTCTGCCTCTCCCATTAGAAAATAGCCTTCTGAGGGCAGGAACCACGTCTGCTTTGCAGATAGAAGTACCTATTTCGTAGGATAATGAGGATTACATGAGTTTAGCTCAGTGTCTAGCACATAAGCACATAATGTTAGTTAAATCCTGCTACATATTGTTTTGGTTTTAGTAGAAGGAGATTATATTGATGGTGAATACGTTAACTGGGTTAAGTTTAAGTAAGAATTCTGACTGTCCTTGTCCAGAAATAGATCACCTTTGGAGGGAAGTAGCTAGTCTTTTTGTGACAAGGGAAAAAGAAAAATAGCTTCTCTACTGTTCTTGACTTCTGTATCTAAGTCAAACTGTAAGAAAGCAGCTTTTTGCCAAAATATTTTCTCCTCTTTTCCCGTAATATTTCCCTAATTAAAAAAAAAAATCAAGTAGGTAGGCGGTTTCAAACAGAGATTTTTGATTGGAATTTGGGAAATTAATATATAGAATTACAGATGCATATCTGTTATATCAACCAAAGTTATACATATCAAAAGGATGGGATCCAAGATGATTCAACAGACATTTCATATCATGGCATAGGGCACAGGTTTGTTGTGAATCATATGATTTTTAGGGTGGCTTCAAAGAGTTTTAAAAATTATATTCTTGCTGTTTAATATTTTCTTCCAGTGTTCTGCAGTTACCGTGGACTCATCTGAGTTCCTGACATTTTGAAAGTTGGTAGGTTATTTTAACATGTACTTTTTAAGTGTCAGGTTTTAACTTTTTATGTGTTAAGTAGATATTAAGAAAATTGCCTTTTCAGTTTATGCCTTTGACTTATTTATTTTATGTGATTTGAATGCCACCTGCTGCCTTGCTCTCAGGTAATTGGAGTCCTTAGATCCAAAATGATATATGGATAACTAGGAAGTATTGTTTCCTGTCATTTTCCTTCGTAGCTTGGAATGTGCATGGAGCAAAAAGCACAGACTGGAGGCTTGTAGAGTATTTAGGGTTCTCTGATTCATTTTGCTCAGCTTTTAGAGTTTGTTGAAAAATCTGAATTTCTAGCCTCTTTTGAAAATTCAGAAGGCATGGTAACAATGAAAAAATAGCATTCCCACATGGCATCAATTGACAGTGCTTCTGTAGGTGCGGCAGAAGCATTCCAGGTTGCCACAGCTTTCATTTTTTGCTTGCCAGATTTGTTCCTATTGCTTCATTCATTTATATTCCTTGTCTGGCTCTGGCTTCTTTAGGCATTTGAGATTGTTACCCCTGGCATAGACGGGTAGGGAGCTGATGCAGTTAGAGTCTCAGAGGACTCCAATCTCTATGGCATGTCCTTGGGACACCAAAGGGAGTCCTTGTTTTCTCTCCAGATAAATTAGATTTTTTTGAATAGCAATGGATGTCTTGTAGAAATAAGTATAGGATTGTTAAATAACCATTTAATAAGAACTGCTAGTGAGGCCAGGTGTGGTGACTCACGCCTGTCATCCCAGCACTTTGGGAGGCTGAGGTGAGTGGATCACTTGGGGTCAGGTGTTCGAGACCAGCCTGGCCAACATGGTGAAACCTTGTCTCTACTAAAAATACAAAAATTAGCTGGGCATGGTGGCACACATCTGTAATCCCAGCTACTTGGGAGGCTGAGGCAAGAGAATCATTTGAACCCAGGAGACAGGTTGCAGTGAGCCAAGATCATGCCACTACACTCCAGCCTGGGCAACAGAGCAAGACTCCATCTCAAAAAAAAAAAAAAAGAGACCTGCTAGTAATAAGTGCTACCCAATCAGGATTTGTTTTACCTCCAGGACTGTTTTCTGGAGCTTCCTATAATTCTTCTAAAATTATAAAAAGACGTCACCTGTGGTAAAGTAGTTGACTTTATATTTTTCTTAAGAAGAGTTTTTAAGGAAAAATAACCCATTGCTAACAAGTTGGTAAGTGGCATAGAAAACAAATTCCTCACACCTCCAAAACTCTGGTTTTTGTTTTTTTTTTGCATTTGAAAAGTTGTGGTAAAATATACATAACATAAAATTCACCATGTTAACCATGTTTATATGTACAGTTCACTGGCATTAAGTACATTCACATTGTTTTGCAACCATCACCACTATTAATTTTCAGAACTTTTTTATGATCACAAATAGAAACAGTAACTCCTCATATGCTCCTCTCCCTGTACCTGGTAACCTCTATTCTATTTCTGTCTCTATGAATTTGTCTGTTCTATATACCACATGTAAGCAGAATCATACAATGTTTGTTCTTTGTTTCTGACTTGCTTCACTTAGCATTATGTTTTCAAGGTTCATCCATGTTGTAGCATGTATCAGAATTTCATTCCTTTGTATTGCTGAATAATGTTGCATTGTATGGCTATACCACATTTTATCTGTTCATCTCTTGATGGACCAAAACCCTGACCTTTTGACTGCACTACACTCCCCAACCCCCAGTCAGTGGCTAAATGGGAGAGCAGAGCAAATTCATTGTCCTCACTGAGTTCTTGTTGTTCTTCCTCTCTAATCTCCCCTGGAGATTTACATGTCAGCATGACTTTTGATATCTGTGAACCCAAAGCAATTCTGCTTCCTTTAAACATTAGTGAAGCTGTTTATGAATATTATTCTACCCACCTCACCTGCTTAACTTTAAGAGTATAGTGATTTCCAGCTTGGTTCTATCTCACTTATGGTTCTTCTCTTGTGAGTTAGACCTTCTTGATATAGCTAGCTAGATAGCTGAAGGGCTTAGTTAGCTTTCTGGTCTCAGCTATGTCATTCGCTAACTAGCTCTGTGACTTTAAGCTGTATCACTAGTCTCAGTTATGAAAGGAAGAGTTTGGAGTAGATGATATTTTGGGTTTCATCTAACTCCCATGTTCTACCATCCAAAACATACTTTTTATCATCAGGTTGGTAGTAGAAGCAAAAATGGATGAAAATACATTTAGAATTTGTGATTAAATAAGATTGTGTATCAGCAAGTGTTTGATAAAGATGATCTTACTATGATTAAGAGTATAAAAAGGCTTCCCTACAAAGCTATTGGAAACAGTTAACTTAATTCCGTACCACTCAGGTAAGTGAGCTGTAGAGTAAGGAAGGAATGGGTTTAGGACTAGTTAACTGGGTCTAAAACAGTAAGAAAATTGTGTCTTTTTTGATCGTCTAAAAAAGTTAAATAACATTTGGAAACAATTTCAATACATTTTATAATTTTTGATATAGCCATAAAAGTTATTTTTATTACTTGCATTTGGGTGTGTTTAGGTAGGATACCTGACTGATTGCTTATACCTGACTATATTATTAATAGAAGAGAGGTGGGAAAGTCAAAGGCAGATTCTGATAAATTGGTAAAGCTGAGATAGATCAATAGTTTGCTGATTTTATTTTATTAAATTTTAAAAATTTTGTATTACTGTAGGAGGTACAGATACAGTTTTGATACATGGATATATGGCATAGTGCTAAAGTCTAGGTTTTTGGTATAACTATCACCTGTAAAGCTTATATTGTACCCATTTCTAGTAAGGTGAATTTTTGTCAGCAGCATATAATTGGTTCAGGTTGTTTTATCTATTCCACCATTCTATATCTTTTAAGTGGAGCATTTAATGCACTTACATTCAAGGTTAATATTGATATGTGAGGTTCTTTTCCTGTCAAGATATTGATTGTTATCTAGTTGCTTTGTAGATCCTTTGTTTCTCTTTTTTTCTGTTTGTGGTTTTGTTTTCTGTTGTGTTCCTATTTAATTTCTTTCTCTTCCTCGTGTTTGTAATTGTTTTGTAAGACCGGTGAGTTTCATACTTACACGTGTTTTTATGATGGCAAGTATCAACCTTTCGTTTCCATGTTTAGGACTTCTTTAAGCATTTCTTATACTACCAGTCTAGTGGTGATGAATTCCTACCTACAGCATTTGCTTGTCTAGGAAAGACTTTATTTCTCCTTCACTTATGAAATTTATTCCTGCAGGATATAAAATTTGTAGTTGACAGTTTTTTGTTTTTTCTTTAAGCATTTTGAAATTAGAATCCCAATCTCTTCTGCCTTGTAACGTTTCTGCTTAGAAGTTTGCTGTTACTCTGATGGGGTTTTCTTTATAAGTGACTAGATACTTTCTTTTGCTGATTTTAGGATTTTCGTCTTCACATTGATTTTAGACAGTCTGATGACTGTGTTGAAGTGAGGTCCTTCTTGCAATGTATTTGCTTGGAATTTGTTGAGCCTCTTATATCTGGATGTCTGAATCTCTTTTAGAATAGGGAAGTTTTCATGAATTATTTCTTTAAAAAGGTTTTCCAGACTTTTTTTTTTTTCCTCTCCCTCGGGAATATCTATGTAATATGGTTTGGCTGTGTCCCTACCCAAATCTCATCTTGAACTGTAGTTCCCATAATCCCCACATGTCATAGGAGGGACCCAGTGGGAAGGTAATTGAATCATGGGGGCGGTTACCTCCATGCTGTTCTCATGATAGTGAGTGAGTTTTCACAAGATCTGATGGTTTTATAAATGGCAGTTCCCCTGTACGTGCTGTCTTGCCTGCCACTATGTAAGACGTGCCTTTGCTCCTTGTTTGCTTTCTGCCATGATTGTGAGTCCTTCCCAGCCATGTGGAACTGAGAGTCTGTTCAACCTCGTTTTTCTTTATAAATTATCCAGTCTCAGATATGTCTTTACTAGCAGTGTGAGAATGGACTAATACAGTGAATTGGTACTGGGTAGAAGGAGGGGCTGCTGTAAAGATATCCGAAAATGTGGAAGCGACTTTAGAACTGGGTAATAGGCAGAGATTAGAACAGCTTGGAGGACTCAGAAGAAGACAAGAAGTTGTGGGAAAATTTGGAACTTCCTAGAGGCTTGTTGAATAGCTTTGACCAAAATGCTGATAGTGATATGGACAGTAAAGTCCACTCTGAGATGGTCTCAGATGGAGATGAGGAACTTGTTGGGAACTGGATCAAAGGTGACTTTTGTTGTGCTTTAGCAAAGAGACTGCTATTTTGCGCTGTCCTAGAGACGTATGGAACTTTGAACTTGAGAGCGATGACTTAGGGTATCTGGTGGAAGAAATTTCTAAGCAGCAAAGCATTCAAGACAAAGCAGAGCATAAAAGTTTGAAAAAAGTGCAGCCTGATAATACTGTAGAAAATCCCATTTTCTGAGGAGAAATTCAAGCCCACAGCAGAAATTTGGATAAGTAATGAGGAGCCAAATGCTAATTGCCAAAACAATGGGGAAAATGTCTCCAGGGCATATCAGAGACCTTCTGGAGAGTGCCTCCCATCACAGGCCTATGGCCTAGGAGGGAAAGATGGTTTCCTGAGCCTGGCCCAGGGCTCCCCGCTGTGTGCAGCCGCTGGACTTTGTGGAGCTGGTGCCCTGCATCCCAGCCACTCCAGCCATGGCTAAAAGGGGCCAAGGTACAGCTCAGGCTGTGGCTTCAGAGGGTGCAGGCCCCAAGTCTTGGCAGCTTCCATGTGGTGTTGGTCATGTGGGTGTGCAGAAAACAAGAACTGAGATTTGGGACTATCTGCCTAGATTTCAGAGGATGTATGGAAACAGCTGGATGTCCAGGCAGAAATTTGCTGCAGAAGAAGGGAAATGTGGGGTCAGAGCCACCACCCAAAGTCCCCACTGGGGCACTGCCTAATGGAGCTGTGAGAAGAGGGTCACCATCCTCTAGACCCCAGAATGGTAGATCCACCAACAGCTTGCACCATGTGCCTGGAAAAGCCACAGACACTTAGTGCCAGCTGAGCAACTGGGAGGGAGGCTGTACTCTGCTAAGCCATAGGGGCTGAGTTGCCCAAGACTGTGGGAGCCCACCTCTTGTATCAGCATGACCTGGATATGAGACATGGAGTCAAAGAGGTCATTTTTGGAACTTTAAGGTTTAATTACTGCCTTGTTGGATTTTGGACTTGCATGGGGCCTGTAGCCTCTTTGTTTTGGCCAATTTCTCACATATGGAACGGGTGTATTTACCCAATGCCTATACCCCCATTGTGTCTAGGGAGTAACCAACTTGCTTTTGACTTTATAGGCTCATAAGCGGAAGGGACTGGCCTTATCTTGGATGAAACTTTGGACTTGGACTTTTTGTTTAATGCTGGAATGAGCTAAGTCTTTGGGGGACTGTTGGAAAGGCATGACTGTGTTTTTAAATATGAGGACATGAGATTTAGGAGGAGCCAGGAGTGGAATGATATGGTTTGGCTGTGTCTCCACCCAAATCTCATCTTGAACTGTAGTTCCCATAATCTCCACATGTCATGGGAGGGACCTGGTGGGGGGATAATTGAATCATGGGGGCAGTCACCTTCATGCTGTTCTCTTGGTAGTGAGTGGGTTCTAGTTCTAGTTTATAGTTCTAGTTTTATAAACTGCTTTTTATAAAACCATCTAGATCTGATGGTTTTATAAAAGGCAGTTTCCCTGCACATGTTGTCTTGCCTGCTGCCATGTAAGACATGCCTTTGCCTTCTGCCATGATTGTGAGGCTTCTCCAGCCATGTTGAACTGTGAATCCATTAAACCTCATATGTGTATATATATATAAATATTACCCAGTCTCTGGTATATCTTTATTGTGAGAACAGACTAATACACTATGATTTGTAAATTTGATTGTTTTACGTAGTCCCATACTTCTTGAAGGCTTTGTCCATTCTTTTTTGGTTTTTGGTTTTTTTTTTTTTTGAGACTGAATCTTGCTCTTTCGCCAGGCTGGAGTGCAACGGTGCAATCTCTGCTCACTGCAACCTCCACCTCCCGGGTTTAAGCAATTCCTCTGCCTCAGCCTCCTGAGTAGCCACACCCAGCTAATTTTTTGTATTTTTAGTAGACATGGGGTTTCACCATGTTGGCCAGACTGGTCTCGAACTCCTGACCTCAGGCAATCCGCCCATCTAGGCCTCCCAAAGTGCTGGGATTACAGGTGTGAGCCACTGCGCCAGGCCTAATTTTTGTATTTTTAATAGGGACAGGGTTTCACCATGTTGGCCAGGATAGTCGCAATCTCCTGACCTCGTGATCAGCCTGCCTTGCCTCCCAAAGTGCTGGAATTAGAGGCGTGAGCCCCCGCGCTCAGCTGTTCATTGCTTTTTTTTTTTTTTTTAATTTTTATCTGACTGGATTAGTTCAAAAGCCCTGTCTTCAAGTTTTTAAATTCTTTCACCTGCTTATTCTATTCTGTTGTTGAAGCTTTCAACTGTATTTTATAATTCCTTGAACAAGTTTTTCATTTCTAGAAGTTCTGTTTCTTGTTCATATCCTGAATTGATTTTCTGATTTCTTTGTATTGGTTTTCAGATTTCTCTTTTATCTTGTTGAGCTTCTTTAAAATCAGTATTTTTAATTTTTTACCTGGCATTTCAAAGATTTCTTTTTGGTTAGGATCCATTGCTAGAGATTTACTGTGCTCCTTTGAGGATCTCATAGCACCTTATTTTTTCATATTTTCAATGTTATGCTGATTCCTTCACATCCAGGGTAACAGTTACTTCTTTTTATTTTTAAATTTACTTTTATTGGAGTAGGACTTTTTTTTTTCTCTTGAGAATGTGTCTATGATGATGTCTAGTAGAGTTATCTAGTTTTACTTTTGAGTGCATTCACTGATATAGACACTGTATAATTTCCTTGGTTATAAAAAGCCTTAATGCAGCAGCTTTCTCAAATGTCAGTTGTAGTAGTAATGTACCAGGAGGGAGAGTCGGCTTAAGGTCTCCTGAGTGGCTGGGGTTGTGTAGGTAATAATAGTAAAGGTCACACAAAACTTGTCTCCTTCCTGAGCACTGTGCAGTTGTGTCAGCAGATACTGTAATGGGCTTTGCATGTTGACCTCCTGGCCAGTAATTGGTGCTTGCAGGTGAGAGCCTGCTGTGATTGTTGCAGTAGTGTTTATACTTGACCTTTGTTAACCAGGAGAAGTACTTGGATGTCCCATGCAGTGGGCTGGGCTATGTATTAGTTCAAAAGACTTGTCTTCAGGTTCTGAAGTTCAGCCCATTACAGTATCTGCTGACACAATTGCACGGTGCTTGAGAAGGAGACAAAGTTTGTACAACCTCTGCTATTACCGTTACCTGTGGTCTGTCTCTGAGGCAGTTGGGGCAGGGCAGAGCTGGGTAGAGCTGGGCCAGGCAAGTCTGTGCTCAGGCCCTCCAATGGCAGGTGCAAACACCAGCCCTGACAAGGGTCAGAAGGCTGTTTTCAGGCCCCTGGGGCAACACTCCAGGGAACAGTAGGACAACCATTGCCATGCTAGAGAGCCAGTATGGGGAAAGAGGGACTGCTTGAGCTCCACAGCTTAGCACATGGTAGTAGGGGCCTGCATTGCTCCCATGGTCTTGACCTAGCAAGACTTTCTCTTGCAGACCACCACTTGCAGCAAGCTGAGACAGCTAGCCAAGTCACAAACAGTCTGTCCTCAGGTTGCAAAACCACCCCAGTCTGCCAAACTCCCTGCCTAGGACAAAAACTGCGGCTCCCAGGCCACACTCCTCCAAATCCAGCCCCACAAAGAGGGGATTTGGGGCCTAACTCCTGCACCTGCAGCTGGAGCTCACACACATTTACCTCTTGGTTCTGACTGTGGGGTGCCCTCCCTGCTTGAGACTAGATCACGAATGCCAGTCCAGAGATTCTCCAAATCAGTGACTGCTGCTTGTGCTGGCTGGTAGGTATCCATGCGTCCCCCAATTAATTAGGACCAGAAATAACCTTCTGTTGGCCCCAAGGTCTGGGAGTGTGCATGGAGCACTTCCCCCTGCTGCTCCTTCTCACAGTCTCTCCACTGCTCCCTGAGACTAATCAGCACGTGATAGGGTCAGAAAGCTCCCCATGACCTGGATTGCCTGGCTCCCCAGTAGGAATGTGTATTGTGGAGACACTCCCCCCATTCACACACTGGGAATTCACTTCAGTTTTCTGCTTGACCTGCAGCATAAGCTGCTGCCCCCTCTATTTTTCAAAGTATCTGAAGTTTCTTTCACTTTTGTGTTAAGCTCCTGTGTTCCTTCTTGTATAAAAGTTGACAGTATTAATCTCTACACATTATTTTGTTATTTCCAAGTGGGTGAGGTTGCTAACAAAGCCTCTAATCTCCCATTTTTGGGGGAAAAAAAGATTGCTGATATAAAAATTTCCTAGATTAGTAAATTTGCAGACCAGCTAACTTTGGAAATCATTATAGTATTGTTAATGTTTTAGTTCACTAAGAAAAAAATATAAAATGAACTATTATCTATTATCATTTTTTCATAAAAGGAGAAACAAAAACATTCTAACAGTAAGATGTAGGAATTATCTCAGAATAAAAGACAGGTTTTTAAAAATGAATAGCATGTTACTATTTTTCTGTTTTTTATATGCATCATTATAAACTTGGTTGGGAATCAGTGTTTGGGGATTACTGGTATAGACATAATTATATCTGAAACTTAGAGGAAGATAGGATCATAATTGTCCAGATTGGCCAAGGGTGGGAAGGATGCGAAAGAATTGGTGGCAGTTTAGGAAAGAGGTTTCAGGGGAGTGAAGAAGATGCACTGGCTTTATGTATGCTGAACATCCAGGTTGAAGTTTAGCCAGCAGTTGGACAGGTTAGACTTGGAGATCAAGATTTTGTGACTTCAGGTGAGAGCCGCAACTCTGAAAATGGGCTGTTTCCTGGGGGAAAATGTGTGGTAGATAATGCCAAGGGTAGGTCCCTTGTAGAGGCTAAGGGTCTGTACTCTGAAACAACTGCCTGGGCTTGAATCCTGGCTTCACTGCCAGCTAGCCAGCTGTGTGACTTAGTGAGGACAGTAATATTATCTACCTTATTATGTTGACTTGAGAATTAAATGAGTTACTATTATATACAATGCTGAGAAGATTGGCAGGTGGTATATGTGCTAGCTATTGTTATTTTTTAGTGGGTTAAAAGACTTCTTCCCTTGGATAATATATGGTAGGCAGTGACAGACCATTGTAGTTCCTGTGTAGAATATGAATACATTCTAAAAATCTTATTTTTAAAGCTATTAGGGAGCTGTGGAAGAAAAGAGGAGATACACTGAAAGTCTAGAGAGGGAAGACCCCTTTTCATGTGAACTGAGATGGCCAATTGGTTTCTCCTGAGAACAGTTTCCAAGTGTGGGCGTGTTTCTAGATTAGGTTTGGTCCAGGTGGGGGAGCCCACTGAGGAAAAGAGAAGTCCAATGACCTTTTAATGTTGTATGGGCTGGTTTGACAGATGGAAATCTAAGGGAGCCCAAAATTTGCACTTATTTTTCTCCACTAGATATTTGCTAAATGTGTGGCAGTGTGGGAGGCTGAGGGCCAGGCTAGAAAAGCCAAGTCGAATCTCTTATAGTCTCATGGTGCTTAGGAGACTTGCTAGGTTCTCAAACTTTTTGATTTCAAGACCCTATTCCAATCCTAAAAATTGTTGAAGACCCCAAGGATATTTTGCTTCTGTGGCTTATATCTGTTGATATTTACTATATCAGAAATTCAGAAATTAGAAGATTTTAAAATATTTATTAATTTTAAAACAATAATAGACCCATTACATGTGAACATTAATAAACATTTTTTGGAAAAAGGATTACACTTTTAAAAACAAAAAGATATTACTAAGGAGTAGGATTGTTTTATATTTTGTAACACTTTACTGTCTGCTTTAATAGGAGACAGCTGAATTTTCTTACCTGCTTCTGCTTTCACTTTGTTGCAATGTGTTATTTTGGTTGAAATAAATGAAGAAAATGGAGCCTCCCACAGATAAGCAGGTGGGAAAAGGAAGAGTAATGTAATCACTTTTTCAGATAATTGTGAATATTCTTTTTTGATCTTATCCCCGAACTTGACAGGTGGTAGTTTCTTAAAGGTTAGTTGCAGTGTGGAATCTGAAACCATGTCAGTGCACTTTTTGAACTTTATTACATTAAAATGTGTTATTCTGTTTTGTATTTTGAATGGGTTTTTTTTACCCGTCCATAATTTTGTACCATGCATCGGTCATTTGGAAGTGTTGATTTACTGAGGTATACTTCTCTTCCAAACATTGACGTTTTATTATGTAATATTTAAAAATACCACATTTATTAGTATCACCACTGATCTCATTAGAAAAAGTCATTATGTGTTGAAAAGCTGTCAAGGTTATAGTGGCTGATACAAGTTTTCCACAATTCTAATTTCTGCCTGAAAGCTCGAATTTTATTTTTGGCAACAAATACTGTTATTTTTCTTACTGCATTTATTTTAGAGGAAACACCTACTAAATATGCAAGTTGAAAGACCATAATTTGTCTATTCATTGTTCTTTCAAGTAAAAATGGTGTTTCATGGAAAACAAAACCAAACCAGCTAGTTCAGCTTGCAACTCAAAAGAATCACACAAGCGCTTTTCCTTGAGACAAGGACTGTATTTTGGTATACGGCAGAAATGCTTTATATATACTTCTCATTTTGTAATTTGAATTATAAAAAAGACATGTACTCACAGGTCAAAAGTTAATAAATTTCACCATTTGTACTGGTTCATCAAGGACATTAAGTAAAATTGGTATTTTTTCTTACTGTGGGTGTATGGCACTGAAAACTATAAATGTATGTTTGGTGCCACTGCCTTGATTCATGCTAAGCCTCCAACAGTTTTACCTTCCATTACTTTTGCACCATTAGTGCTAGTGTTAACACAGAAGAGCAAATAATATGTTAGTATTATTATATTACAGTTTTTATTTCATGCCCCCCGCCCCCGGGAAAAAAAAAAAAATCTCCGGACCCCTGGGGATCCATAGACCATACTTTGAGAACTACTAATCTAGAGGAAGGAGCCTGTACAGGCAACTGACAGTTTCACCCTTGAGATATTTGAAAAGAGAAGTGAGCAGAATCTAAATACAGCTTCATTCCAGTCCCATCCTAGCTCAGTTCCTTTCTGCCTAACAGAGGAAAGGGCCAGGATAGGCTCAGTGGCTCACACCTTTAAGTAACCCCAACACTTTGAGAGACTAAGGTGGGAGGATCACTTGAGCTTGGAGTTCAGGACCAGCCTAGGTAACATCTTGAGACTCTGTCTCTATTAAAATAAAAATAAAAAATTAGCCACGCCTGTTGGTATGTGCTGTAATGTTAGCTACTCAGGAGTCTGAGATGAGAGAATTCCTTGAGCCCAGGAGTTTGCGGTTGTAGTGAGCTATGATTGCACCACTGCATTCCAGCCTGGGTAACAGAGCAAGACCCTGTCCCTGTCTCAAAAGAAAGAAAAAAGAAGAGGAAAAAAAGAAAGGACAAATCCTCTGTGGCAAATAACATCAACTATAGTCTCTACAGTTATTTTATATATAGCATTTGACACACAATCAAATATTATGAGAAAGGACTTTGCTTTTAGCTATGAGGAAATACAGGATCTAGAATTGCCATTTCTCTGTAAACAACTGAAAAACTGGGCAATATACCTGAAACAACTGTCTTCATATATGGGACAACATGTAACATAACACTGTGATTCCTGAGAGAAAGGAAACAAAAAAGATAACTATGATTGTCTTGGCTTTCTGCCTGGAGGCAACTTCCAGATCTTGGTGCAGGGAAGGGAAATCCAAACAGCACCTGTGGTATTGCTGAATGGTGTGAGACATAGATTAAAGGATGGGCAAGTCTTGGTAACTAGGATGTGCAAGGTGATGTACCAGACAGGAGGGAGCTATGGGGGAAAAAAAGTTCTAGATAATCTGTTTAGGAGTCCCTTTGAGTCCTACGAATGGGTAAGGTGAAATTCCATGGAGTTGTGCAAAAATCACTTCTAAGGAAAAGTTATTGAGGAGCTGAACAATTCCCAGAGCACATACAGGACCAGGAATCATTTGAGTTCCCATTAGCCAGAGTGAAAAACACTCACAGAATACGTGGGTTCTTTGGGGGAGATATTAGAAGGGTCACACCTCTGTAGTGGGAATAAATTAGTTCTAGAATAAAGACTATTCTAGATCCCCCATGAACAGAAACTCCACATAGATCAAATTGGTTAAGATGTAATTTAACTGTCTGTTAGAATAAAGTCTAATCCTCTTTAAACAAACATAGCAGAATCTAACACTCAGCAACATAAAATCAACTACTTGGCATACAGTAAAAAAATTACTAGACATGTCAAGAGACAGAGAAACATAGCTCAAAAATCAAAATTGAAACCAATCAATAGAAACGGACCCCAAAACAGAAATAATAGAATCAGCAGACAGACAAGAATGTTGAAATAGCTATAATAAATGTATTCAATATGTTCAAGTAATTAAAGCAAAACATCAACATAAGTGGAGAATTGGAAAATATAAAGAGCCAAGTGGAACTTATAAAGATGAAATATAAAGTATATTTAATGAATTTCACTTCTATAAATTACAGACAAGTTAGATACTGCAGAAGAAAAGATCAATTATATTAAAATTACTATGCAGAATATGAAGCATAGAGAGAAGACTGAAAAAATTTACAGAGCTTCATTAATATTTAGGCCAATATCAAATGGTTTAAAATATGAGTAATTGGAACACCAGAAAGTGGGTGCAGAAAAATAAAGTAATAATGTTCTAAAAATTTTCATATGTGATGGAAAGCATAAACTTCCAGATCTAAGAAGCTCAATAGGCCACAAACAGGATAACCATAAAGAAAACCAACACCAGGATACATCATAATCAAATTGCTGAAAATAGCTGATAAAGAGAAAAATCTTAAATTCAGGTAGATTAAAAAATAGGCCTATTAAATAAAGAGGAATAAAGGTATGCTTATCAAGACATATCAGAAACTATAAAAGTCAAAAGATAATAGAATGACATCTTTAAAGTGTTGAGAGGGGGAAAAAAGCTGTCAACTTACATTACTATATCCATTAAAAATATCTTTCATAAATAGAGGCGAAATACTTTTTTGACAAATCAAAGCTGAGAGAGTCATCGCTAGCAGATCACCAGTATGAGAAATGTTAAACATTGTTCTTCAGAAAGAAGGGAAATGATACCTAATGGAAACCGAGCTACACAGAAGAATGAAGCATTTTGGAAATGCTCAGTATGTGAGTAAATATAACAGAGTTCTTGTTCCTCATTTAAAAATTTAAGGATAATTAACTATTTAAAACAAAAAAACCCAGCAACGTATTGTGGGGCATATAACATATGAGGTAGTAAAATGTATGAAAGCAAGATAAAGGGTAGGAGAGGAATAATGAATGTATATTGTTGAAAGGTTAGTACATTTTACAGAAAAGGTTGTACTATAATTTGAAAGTAGACCTTGATAAGTGACGTGATTTGGATCTGTGTCCCCACCCAAATCCCATATTGAATTGTAATCCTCAGTGCTGGAGATGTGACCTGCTAGGAGGTGACTGGATCATGGGGTTGGTTTATCTTGAATGGGTGGGTTATCTTGATCTCGGTACTGTCCTCATGGTAGTGAGTTCTTATGAGAGCTGGTTATTTAAAATTGTATGGCACCTCTTCCCTCCCCTGCTGCTGCTTTTGCCATGTGATGAACAAGCTCCTGCTTCGCCTTCTGCCATGATTGTAAGCTTCCAGAGCCCTCTCCGGAAGCAGATGCTGGTGTTATGTTTCCTGTACAGTCTGCAGAACCATGAGCCAGTTAAACCACTTTTCTTATAAATTACCCAGTCCCAGGTATTTCTTCATAGCAACGCAGGGAATGGACTAATACAGTAAGTAAAAGATGTATTCTTCAAATCCTAGAAGAACCACTTTAAAAATAACCAAATAGAGAAGATAACATGGAACTAAAAAATAGTCCAGAAGAAGCCAGGAAATGAGAAAAAAAAGAAGAGAGAACAAATAGAAAACAAATAGTAAGATAGTAGATTTAAACCCAGTCTCATCAGTAATTAAGTTAACTCTTAAGTGGTCTAAATATTCCAGATAAAAAGGAAAGATTTTCAGGCTACATATGAAAGCAAGAAACTCTCGGCTGTCTATAAGAAACTTGCTTTAAACATAAAGACCAAAGAGATAGAAAAATATGTATCAAACAAATAGCAAGAAAGCTGAAATAGCTATATTAATCTCAAATCAGACTTCAGAGCAAGAATATTACAAGGGTTAAAAAGGAGCATGCATTATGTTGGTGCAAAAGAAATTGCAGCTTTTGCCATTACTTTCAATCGCAAAAACTGCAGTTACTTTTGCACCACCCTAATAAAAATGATGAAAGAGTCAATTCATCAAGAAGATATAAGCTTTATTAATGTGCACAGATGTACATAATAACAGCTTTGAAGTACATAGAGCAAAAACTGACAACTGAAATAGACAAATCCATAGTTATAGTAGGAGATTTTAATACTCCTCTCTTAACAATTGATAGAACAGGCATACATAAAATTCATAGGGATTTGGAAGACTGAACAGCACTATCAACCAAATTGACCTAATTGACATTTATGGAACATGCCTCCAAACAAGTACAGAGAAAACATTCTTTTTTTGAAGTGCGCTTAGAACTTCACTTAGATTGACCATATGCTGGGTGATTTTTTTTAAAGTCTCAATAATTAAGTTTTGAAATCACAGAATATATTCCGTGACTGAAAACAGAATTAAATTAGGATTCACTATAACAGATATCTGGAAAATTCCCAAATATTTAGAAATTAAACAGCAGTCTTCTAAATAACTCATAGGTAAAATAAGAAATTTTATGGAAAATTAGAAAATATTGTGAATGAAAATGAAAAAACAACATGTCAATTTGTAGGATGCAGATAAAGCAATACTAGAGGAAAATTAATTGCTCTACAATAATAATCTAAGCTTCTACCTGAATAAGCGAGAAAAGAAGAGCAAATTAAACCTAATGTAAAGGAAGGCAGTAATATAGAGCAGAATCAGTGAAATAAAAGACAAAATATAGAGAAAAATGAATAAACCCAAGTGCTGTTTTTTAAAAAGATCAGTAGACCCATCAATATCATAAATGATATTGAGAAGGATAGGTAGAGGCATGGGCAGTCCCCAGTTCAGTATAAAGGACACTGTATTGGAAATGAGACAATAAGAGAGGAATCAAAACAGGCTAAGTTTCAAGAAGGTGAGTGCCAAGCTTGAAGTCTGGGTATAACTGTTCTGGGGTCAATCCAAAGTTTGCCTTTGCTTCTGACACTAGAGTAAATTGAAGGGAACGTTGAAGGAGGCCAGGATGGAATTCAGGGGACCCAACAAGTCATCTATATCGATACTGATGAACTGAGACTAAAAGGAAGAGGAGGAAATTACCTACCAGTTAGAAGAGAGTAATGTTTGCTCTTTCCTTATGAAAAATTATTTGACATTGTTTCTGCATTAAAAGTTCAGATGCTGTGAAATTCTTATGTGTAGTCATTTTTCTCTGTCAGATTTAAGCTAATAAGTCACACTCAAGTTACTTTAAAATTGTATCTAATAAGCAAATAACTGAAAAAAATTTTTTTAAGAATTTTAAAGATGAACATGGAACTAAAGATCAAGAAAAACATGCAACTTGTTGTATACCCCCTTTTAAAGAATGTTCTTAAAAAATTTTTAAAGCTGTTACCGTTCACTGCTGCAAGCAGTATCTGATCGTTTTATTTTCTATGGGCTAAGTCAAAATAGGCAGCCAATTGAAATCTACTTCAGTATACAGGCAGAGCTGCTGCCCAATTAGCTTCTTTACATACAAGCAAAGTTATACTTGGCCAATGTTAAAGCATGTATACCTGTGTTTATTTTCATCTACGGTCCACTTTTAATTAGAGAAAGGTTCTATTAGGTATGTTTCCGGTGAAGCATTATTGGGCTGAATTCTCAGGTCATTTTTAATAATAGAAGAGTCTAGGATTAACATTGTTATAAACGTCAAGCTTAATAGTTTTTTTTAAATAAAGAAATGTTTCCCATTAGTAATATTGCTAAAATCCTATTTATAAAATATTTATTAATGTGCCTGGCAAAGAGAGATGTCTACATTGTTTTTCACTAAGTGTTAAATTCTAGGTAGGAGGTCGTAGGGTGATTTTTCCCCCATTTATTTTTGTACTTGTTTGACTTGCTTGAATCTTAAAATAATGAGCATGTATCATGTTTTTCCAAAATCTATGAAGCATTCAAAAAGTGCTGACACATAAGAAACATAAAGTAGGTATTTATTTAATACATGAATGAATGAAATGGATTTTGTAGGCAAACTAAGGGTGATAGGTTGAGTTATAATATGTGTTGATACATTAGAGATACTGCAAAGTAACTTTGGCAGTAATTCTAGTTTGCTGCCCTCTACAAAGGAAATATAATACATATTTATACCATTTTAGTATACTAGAAGTACCTATAACTTCCTAAAACATTTGCCCTCCTCATACAGCTATTGGATGGGGTAAAGCATCAAGAAAAATCTTTGCTTTCAAATGATTTCTGTACCTGCTTTGTAATCCCCCCATCCCCTGCTTGGAATAGAAACTATTTCTGGCAGCAGGAGCTCTCTAAGGACATTATTAGTCCTTACACCTACAGTAGACAGAGTTATACAAAGAGTTAATTTAAAAATATCATCTATTTCTTACTAGTCAGGATAGAAGGAGGTTAGTCAGTTTTCACTGCCTTTCTTTATTCCCTCTTATCATTACATGTGGTATTTTTAAAAAAATCTTTTTTTCTTACCTCTCATGAGCTGTAGATACAGTGTTGTGGGCCTCCTGGTTCACCACTGATCTTAAGAGTTAGATGGGGTTTCTTTTCCAATAGCCATGTTGTTATCTCTTCCATAAGAATAAAATACTTAGGCCCTAAATACAAAAGTTGAGCAAAAAGGTAGTTCTAAGTATTAAAAAGTCTTTTAATCACAAATCATCTTCTGCATTTTCCCTCCCGCCCCCCATCAGTTCAAGGAACCTTATTTGAAGCATTATTTTGTATTTTATGGAGCTAGAAATTCCAAAAAAAGTTAAAAAAAGATACCTATGATAGAATCCAGTTGGATTTTTCATTTATTACTAAATCACACAAACTCAATTATTCTCTAAATTGTTAACACTTAAAGGATACTAAGAGCAAAAGTAGACTTGGGTCATACATCAGATGAGCATAATGTCATAGTGTTTCCAGGATGGTTCTGGCTTATATCTATTTTCTTGGCACATATTTAATATACTTTTTTATTTGGAATAATGTTAGATTTATGGAAAAGTTGCAAAGATATTATGGAGAGTTCCTTTATACCCTATACCCTCACCTAGTTTCCCCTATTAACGTCTTATATAATCAGGTTACATTTGTCAAAACTAAAAAATCAACATTGGTACATTACTATTAATTAAACTCCAGACTTTATTCAGATCTTACCAGCTTTTCCATTAATGTCCTTTTTCTATTCCAGGATCCAATCCAGTGTACTACGTTACGTTTAGATGTCATATTTCTTTAGTTTCCCCTTTTCTGTGACAGTTTATCAGTCTTTCTTTCTTTTTCATGACTTTAACAGTTTTGAGGAGTATTGGTCAACTATTTTGTGGAGTGTCCCTTAGTTTGGGTTTGCCTGATGTTTTCTTGTGTAGACTGGAGTTACGGTTTTTCAGAATGATACTTACTACAGAGATGAATTGCCCTTCTTATCACATCATTTCAGGACTACATTTTACATTATGACTTATCACTGTTGATGTTAATCTTGATCATCTGGCCAAGGTAGTGTCTGGCAGATTTCTCTACTGTAATGTTATCCCCATACCTCATCCTCTGTTCTTTGGAAGTGAGTCACTAAGTCTAGCCCACACTCAAAGGGGTAAGTTAAGCTCTTGGAGGGTATCTATATAAATTAATTGGAATTTTTCTGCAAGGAATATCTGTCTTTTCTCCCCATTTATCTGTATCAATATGGACTTGTGGACGTTTATTTATACTTTGAGTTATAATCCATTAACATGTTATTTTGTTGCTCAAATGGTTCCACGCTTTGGCCATTGGGAGCTCTCTCACTTTGACATAACCCCATCCTTTTGTTGAACACGTCCTTATTTTCTAGTACTACAAGATACTCTGGCTCATCTTGTATTTTCCCAACCCTATCATAGAAATAGCCATTTCTCCAAGGAGCTATGGTTTTTTGTGTGTTTGTTTTTGTTTATAATTGACTACTGGTATTTAGAAACCAATATCTGGGTTGTGGATATGATCATTGCTTCTGGACATTCCTATTTCTAGGCTCTCTCAACAGACAGAGTAAGGAAATGTATGTATACTAATTCATGTATACACATGTTTCTCTAATTATTTGTGTATCTACATTAAGTTAAACATGAATTCATATTGATAATTCTGTCTGCAATCCAATACCACAAGATTCCTTCTAGCCTTCCCCCTTAGTTTATCTGTAACTTTCCAACAGTGAGCAATCTGGCTTCTATGATATAGCATCTATTTACCTGTTTGTTCGACTGTAGTATATGTGTAAAGCAGTTTCAGAAATGTTAACTCATACCCCCATGAGAAACAACTTTACCAAGTAGGAAAGAGTATTCATGTACAAGTTCATTTGCCTCTAGCCTTACTGTTTACAGTCAAAATGTTATTTTCCAAAGTTATTTAGGTCCGCTCCTTTTTTTTTTTTTCCTGTACCACCTCAGAGACATTGTCATACATTTATAATAGAATTAGGTTCTTTTTCACAATCTACATTCCATCCTGGGAATGCCAACCTCTTGGCTGATTTTTTAAACTTTTTATACATTAAAGTTCATGTTTTATGTTGTAAAGTTCTTTTGAGTTTTGCCAAATACCCAATGTCATATATTCACTACCCCAGTACTATACAAAATAGTTCCATCACCCTAAAAGTTCCCTTGTATTCCCCTTTGTAGTAAACCACTCTCTACTCTTCCAACTCCGGCAACCACTGATCTGTTTTCTGTTCCTTTAATTTCGCCATTTCCAGATTATTATATGAATGAAATCATACAGTATGAGTGGAATCATACAGTATGTAATCTGTCAGATCTTTTTTCACTTAGCAAAATACATTTAAGATTTAACCATCTCGTTGTGTGAATCAGTAGGTTATTCCTTGTTGTCACTGCATAATATTACATTGTGTGGATATACCACAGTTTGTTTACCCATTCTTCTTTTAAATGATGTGTGTTTGCTTCCAGTTCTTTGATTATGAATAAAGCTGCCATAAAAATTCACATACACAGTTTTACATGAATGTACATTTTCAGTTCACTTGAATAAATACGTAGGAGAATTATTATTAGGTTGTACTTGAGTCTATGTCTAATTTTATAAGAAACTGCCAAACTGTCTTCTGAAGTGGCTATTAACATTTTGCATATCCATCAGCAATGAATGAGAGTTCCTGTTCTGCATCTTTGCCTGGTATAATTTTTAATAGTGTCCTCTTTCATTTTCAGTAGTGTCCTGGGCTGGATGATAAACTTATGCTCTATTAAGATTACATATTGTTGACGTATTATTTCTTCTCTTCTTAGGCATTGTGGCTGTCATGGTAAGGAAATTAGGATTTTCTTTTCTTTCTTTTTCAATTGGTAGGGTTTTCCCCATTAGCATGGTTTTAGATCATCTAATTTAAATAATGGTTGTCTAAGGAAATAGGTAATTATACTGAAATAATTTAATTGATTAAATAGGATTGAGAATCATGTAATGCATGCCAATCTCTTTGAGAGTTTACTTATTTTGATGACATTCTTCTCCTAGTTGTCCACTAACTTTCTTCAGTGACATCACAAGTAATTTTGTACATTTTTATAACATTTGGTCCAGCACTCAGAGTGTAATTTGGACCTTTCCTAGCATCTCAAGAGATGGAGAAAATGAAATCATTGCAACTTCTAATACAATTTTCTACCAGACTCACAGTTGAAGCCTCTAGGGATTGTCAGTAGGTCTGGAAAGCCAACTTAGTCTATGGGTCTTCCTGCAGAATAACTGAATGTTTGTTATCCTTCAGACCTTTATGCCTCAGTATTATTTTAACGTTCATGTTTATTCTTTGGATTTGGATTACAGGTTAAGATATTTCAGTTATACCTTTGACACACTGCATATTAGCCTTGGGTAACTGCCCTTACACAGCAAATGCTGATTTTCTTTCTTTAAAATTTTTCTTTCCTTCTTTCTCTTTAATTTCTCTCCCTTATTCCTAAAAAAATAATGGTATCAGCAAAAATGAGAGTTAAAGGTTTGCTGAGGAAATTTTTGAGCAGTTCATTCATGTCATCTGCCCCTGGGCAGGTCTCCAGAGAAAGTTTAAATGAAAACTGCTAATATTTCTGGAAATCTAAGCTGCTGCTTTAATCATGCAAGTGAAGATTCTACTGGCAGGTCAGAGGCTACACGTGCATCTGCAGGCCTGTCATCTCATCTCCAAGAACAGTCAACCAATCTTTCTGGTCTTTTTCATGGGTGGTGAGGAGAAGCTGAGGAACAACGAACTTTCCAGATGTAAAGGTCTAAGTAGGTCAAGTCAGACCCTCCTTGGGAATGTGTGGTCCACATTGGTGAGAATACCAAAGCAGAGTGCAACAGGTTGGTGGAAAAATGGACAAACCTGTCAGACTTATTTGAGACGGAAGCAGCTTGTGGATTAAGTTTTTCTGTTGCTCTGTAAGTGATTTTCCTTTCCTCAAGTCAAATTTAGATGTAACATTCTTGTGCATCTTGTTCCTATTGGAGAAAGATAGCTGGGTCAACCCCTAGCTTTGGACTTTTATGGTTTCTTTAATTTTGCATTGTTTTATGTACTAGGGAAATATTTTGAAGGTTTCTTATGTTACCAAAAGTGATTGCTAGATGATCTTTATATTTTCCTCCAAACTCTGATGAAAGAACAAAATTGATTAAGCCTTTGGGAAATATTTCTTTCTGGTCAAATGGGATTTAGTTAGCTTCATTGATAAAGTAGTATAGCTTGCAGTCTACTGTACCCTAATCCTGAGATCACTGGGCATTTGGGGCATATTATTTAACTTCCATTGGCCCTACTTTGTTCTTTTGTAAAATGAGGAGATTGCACTAGTGAGTTCTTGAATACCTTCCAACTCTATGGACTGTGATTTTATGACATGAATGGTCAGATTAGATTTTATCCTAAGATGAATAATTAGCAAATAATGTCAGTTATTTAAATGTAAGTCTAATCCTGCTGTGAGTGTTAGAACATTGTTCTGTGACATGTTCAGGTAACACTTAAATATAGGATCAAATTGTCAATTTTTGTTTTGATTTTTTTTTTTTAAATGACATATACAATGAAAAACTATTTACATCTAATAAACATGAAGTTACTTTTTAATATCACAAAGTTTGGATTTTTGAGTCCACTGTTCCTCATTGTACAAATCTTCTTTGTAAATTACTTTGATTCCTATATATAGGAACCCAGAAGAAAGTGGATCATTGTTTTCAGTGCCAGATTCTTTGCCCAGTGAATATACGTAACTATTAAATAATTCATGCAATCTTAGTTTTTAAAAATGTGTTTGAGTTGATTTTTAAAGACCAAAATTTGTAGCTTCCTTTCTCAAAGATGCTTTTTTAGAGGACACACTAGAGAATAAAGAGGATGAGGAAAGGGATGTTAAACTTACCTTCATTTATAATGAAGTTCCAAGGCAGAAATTCTGTTTACTAACAGTTAATTTGTAAGATCTTTACATCCTACATATGATTTTTCTATAGACATGTTACTGTATTTTTCAGGGAATTATATCCCTTGTTCCAGTAAGCAGGCCTGACACATATTTTGGGCCATGTATTTTTGCTCATGTATAATCATGCTTTCTTAAAGGTAAACTTTGCAGGACCAGGAAACAGATTTGATGAAAGATCCAGGCCACATAAAATTGCTCCTGTGCACCTACACCTAAAGGAGCATTGTGCCTCTGCATCCACATGTGCTTGGCCTAGTGTGGTTGTCTGTTTCTTGGCATGGACACAAGAAAGCCATTGAAAGGCCCAGAGGGACTTTTCTCTTTCCATGTCTTCATCAAACCAGTATTTGCAGTTGCTTCTCTTCCTCAACTTTTTATATCCCACCAGAAATGAAACGTTTCATATTTGAAGGGCTATATGAAACTCCTCTTTTGACCCCTCCTCTCTGTAAGGATTCTTAAATGCCGTTTCCTCCTTGTTCAGCTATTTTGTTTGTTTCTTTGTTTCTTGTCTTGATTTAGTGGTGAATTGCCTATTTTATTTAAAAGAATAAAGGAAAGATGTTAAGCTTTTAGGCTTGAGCTGTCAGTTCTCTTGGTTTTAATGTCCTGTGGTAAAAGTTGGTCTGCCTAGTATTACTTCAACTGAAACTTCCTTACTGAGTACAAGGGCAAAAACAGTCCATCATAGTAAATAATGATAGTTGATTATAACAATGACCCTAAGGCAGTGTAACATATCCAAATGTTTTCTGATTTATCCATGAAAGATTATGACCAACTGAATTTGTTGTGATTTTGCTCCAATTCATTTAATAAGTGCGAATATGTATGTAGTCAATTGATATTAACCTGAGTACCTGATTCCCTGATCCAAGAGGATAACAAGATGTTTTCTGTGTTTTGTATTAACTCTGCTATAAAGGATTTCTGTATGAAGAATTTTTTTTTTTTTTTTAAAGAGACAGGGATCTTGCTATGTTACACAGGCTGGATTCAAACTCCTGGACTCAAACAGTTTTCCTGCCTCAGCCTTCTGAGTACCTGGGACTATAGGCGGAAGGATGTTTTTAATTTAAAAATGCAGGAAGGTTAATTATAGTATCCTCTATATTAGGGTCATGTTCTAAAGATTTCTCAGATCTCTCATCCTAAAGAAACTGGCCAAAGACTAAATAAAGAGATGAAATTCAGAGGTCAGTATTCATCTGGAAAGCCTTGCTATAAAAGTACTTCTTTCTGAACATTTAAGCTCCCTAGTCTCTTTTTGAAGATTCATTTGAGCAGACATTTATTGAGCACTTACTGTGTATAAAATAGTATGAAGAAGGGAAGTAGAACTATGATATTTTTGTAGGCTTCAAGGAGTTTATATTCTAATAATTCCTTAAATTAACTTTCAGACCTATATAGATTTTGGAGAGTTTTTGTGTTTTTATTTGTGGAAATTGAGAATTTTGCATCAGTCAAATGGAAAGCACCAAGGGGGAGAATGATCTATTCAAAAGTCTACAAGTTGTGTGAGTGTGAGTGTATATGTGTTAATATTAATAACAACTTTATTTAAATACAATTTACATACCATAAAATTCACCCTCTTTAAGTATACAGTTTAGTGGGGTTTTTTTGTTTTTTTTTTTTTTTTTTTTTTTTTTTTTTTGGTTTTGAGATAGAGTCTTGCTTTTGTCAGCTGGGCTGGAGTACAATAGCATGATCTTGGCTCACTGCAACCTCTGCCTCCTGGGTTCCAGCGATTCTCTTGCCTTAGCCTCCTGAATAGCTGAGATTACAGGTGCCCGCCACCATGCCCTGCTAATTTTTGTATTTTTAATAGAAACAAGGTTTCACCATGTTGGTCAGACTGGTCTCGAACTCCTGACCTCAGCTGATCCAACCACCTCAGCCTCCCAAAGTGCTGGGATTACAGGCGTGAGCCACCGCGCCTGGTCAGTTTAGTGGGGTTTAGTATATTTACAGAGTTGTGCAACCATTACCACTACCTAATTTTAGGACATTTCTACCACTCCCCTCAAAAAAAAACCCGGTACCTATAATTATCACCACCTATTTACCCACTACCCCTAGTTCTGTCTTTATGGCTTTGCTCTGGATGTTTCATATACATGAAATTATAGAATATTTGTCCATTTGTGCTTGGCTTCTTTCACTTTGTGTAATATCTTCAGGGTTCGTCTATGTCGTACTTCATTTCTTTTTATTACAAAATAATATTCTACTTTGTGAATATATACCACATTTTGTGTAACAGTTGATTAGCTAACGGATATTTGGGTTGGTTCTACTTTTGGGCTATTATGAAAATGCTTCTGTTGCATTAGTTTACAAGTTCTCGTGTGAACATATGTTTTCTTTTCTCTTTGGTGTATATGTAGGAGTAGAACTGTATATGTAGGAGTCACATAGTAACTTTCTTTTACCTTTTTAAACTTTTCAAAACTGGCTGGTATGATTTTAAAATCCCATTAATGAATGAAGGTTCCATTTCTCCACATCTTCATCAACAATTGCTATTGTTGGTCTTTTTCATTTTAGCCCTCCTAGTGGGTGTAAATTGGTGTCATTGTGGCTTTGATTTGCTTTTCTCTAATGGCTTATGACATTGACATCTTTTCATGTCCTTATTGGCCATTTGTATATCTTTGCCCATTTTTTAACTGGGTTATTTTTCTTTTTATTGTTGAGTTGAAAGAGTTCTTTATTTGTCTCTAGATACAAGTCCCTTCTCAGATGCATGGTTTGCAAATATTTTCTCCCATTCTGTGGATGGTTTTTTCACCTTCTTGATGGTGTCCTTTGATACACAAAAATTTTTAATTTTGATGAAGTCCACTTTATCTGTTTTTTCTTTTGTTTCTCATGTTGTGTCTAAGAGCATCTTAATCCAAGCTTATGAAAATTTACTTTTATATAGAAAATAGCATTTTATAGTTTTCATTCTTACATGTAGATCTATGATCTATTTTGAATTGATTTTTTTTTTTTTTTCCCGAGATGGAATCTCACTCTGTTACCCAGGCTGGAGTACAGTGGTGTGATGTCAGCTCACTGCAGCCTCCGCCTCCCGGGTTCAAATGATTCTCCTGCCTTGGCCTCCCGAGTAGCTGGGATTACAGGCGCACGGCACCATGCCTGGCTAATTTTTTTTTTTTAGTAAAGATGGGGGTTTTACCACGTTGGCCAGGCTGGTCTCGAACTTCTGGCCTCAAATGATCTGCCTGCTTCAGCCTCCCAAAGTGTTGGGATTACAGGTGTGAGCCACTGCACCCAGCCCTGTTTTGAATTAATTTTTGTATATGGTATGAGGTAAGGGTCCAACTTTATTTTTTTGCATGTAGCCACCCAGTTGTCCCCATACCATTTATTTGAAATATTATTTTCCCTGTTGATTAAATTCTGCATCCTTGTCAAAAATGAACTGACCATAAATTTAAGGTTTTTTTGTTTCTTGTTTTGGAGACAGAGCCTTACTTTGTCATTCAGGATGGGATACAGTGGTGCAGTCATGGCTCACTGTAGCCTCGACATCCTGAGCTGAAATGATCCTCTCAACACAGGCTCCCAAGTAGTAGGGACTACAGGCATGTGCTACCATGCCCAGCTAATTTTTTATTTTTTGTAGAGAGGGAGTCTCACTATGTTGTCCAGGCTAGTCTTGAACTCCTGGGCTCAAGTGATCCTCCCGTTCTTGGTCTTTCAAAGTGCTAGAATTACAGGCATGAGCCATTGCACCCAACCAAATATAAGTTTTTTTATTTCTGGAGTCTCAAATCTGTTCTATTAATCTGTTTGTCCCTTATGCCATTATTATACTGTCTTTATTGCTGTAGCTTTATGGTAATTTTTGAAATACCGTACATGATGCTTGCTTTTACTTTTCCCCATTGCCCATATCCTTTTGGTCACCGGTGTTTAATTCTTGCTCTTTAATATTTTCAGAGTGTACTAATTTGTGCTCTCACTAACAATTATTGGGTTCAAGACTTTAATTATTATGGTGGTGGTGGTGGTTCACAGTGGAAAAAAAAGGAAAGAAAAAAGTACTAGCTTTTCAGCCGTTTTTGTTTACCTCCCACACCTGACATTATAAAATAGGTATAGGGGATATGACAGTGAATACACAGACAGATATGTGCTGTAGTCTTGTGGACCTTATATTCTAGTTGGAGAAAACACAGTAAATAAGTTTTAAAAAATAGTGCAGTGAAGGGAATTAAATAAAATAATTTTTGTGAAACATAAATATAATCCGTGTTTTCCTGATTGAAATTCTTCAGAGGCTCCCCATTACTTTCAGAATAAAGTTCAAATTTCTCAACAGTTATATTTGAAATCTTTTCAACATTAGCTTCTAGTAAGTTCTCTGCTATCTTCCTTTGCGAATAATTTGTATAAACCGTGCAGCTAGTGTTAAACCTCTGAAACAATCACCTGTAGCTGTAAAAAATTTGCAATAAGCTCTTTTTATCTTAACATACTGACTTGCATGTTACCAATACTGGGTTATGTGTTGGAAAATAAATTAATAAAATGCTATAATTATTGTGAAATATTTATAAGTAGGATGAAATATATTAAAGGATATGTTGACATCCTGATATGGAAGCCAAAAAGTTCAGCTGCAAAAGTTATTTCATAGTAAAAGCATTCTAGTTGAATTTCATGAAACTGGATCACAGCATATCTAATCAGGAGTCTACTTGGTTTTTGACTGTGCCAAATGTTCCAAAATATTAAATTATGCCTTTGACTATACTTCCTGTCTTATTTAAACAATACCTAATGAATTTAATTCTTCAATTCCTTGGATACAGTAAATAAACATAAGCAGCATCTTAAGAAGATGGAACATAGCTATGAATGAGGTTTAAAAAAAAAATCTCTTCCAAAATGATCAAGAGAATGAGGCAGTTTTCTGTTGCCATGAAGAAATTCTGTTACTGAGTATTTAATAGCATTTAACATACAAGCTCTTTGATTTAAAACTGTTTTCTGTCTCAATTGATGATGAATGCAAACACATGAAAGATGGGCTGGATTTGGCTCCTTTCCAGTCTTATCATTATGGAGGTTAGAGTCAAGAAAAACACCTTATTACAGGGTTAATTCATCTAACAAATATTTATTAAATACCTACTATGTGCCATACGGTGTTTTATGCACTAGGGATACAGCTGGTCAAGGGAAACGCGGCTCCTGTTATTAGGGAGCTTACATTTTAGAAGTAGATAGGGTAGACTGATAATGGAAATGAGGGGATGACACAGTCTAATGATTTCTGCTTTCCCCCACACTAAAATAAACCTTTGTAGTTTCCTTTTACTTCTAGTATATTCCATTCTTTAATTCGGATTATTAACTACTTTTGAGGAAAGAAAGAAATAGTAGAAAAGTGAATCTATATCTTTTGTAATTTCCAGTTTCTCCTCTCACATGTAAAAAGTTTGGAAGCTGTCACTCCCGTTCCTACAATAAGGAAAAAAATGAAAAACTGAAAATCAGTAACTCTTAATAGATTTATCAGATAATTGAGGTCTCAGGGGAAACTGCTGCTCTGAAAATTAGAGAGAAAGGTGAATACAAAGAATCATAGCTAACTGGGAACATAAGCTGCAAGAACTGTCAGGATTACTTGGATGATAATTGACTAGTGTCTGGAGACTGAATCTGGATAACTTGAGAGTTAAAAACTAAGGAGGCCCTCACACTTTCATGAAAGTTTTACCCCCAGGCTGGATACTACCACCTTTCAAAGTTGAAGATCTGGGAAAAATCCCCTCATGCTTTTGGCAAGGGGAAAGGAAAATGATCCACTTTGAAGTGCTCTCAGAGTGTTCTCAGTAACGAAGGCCAGCCCTCAAAGGAAACTACCAGACCCTTATCTGACCTAGGAAAAGGGAAATTAGACAATTTACCCCACCATGGCCTTTCCGTCTAACATAAAGGGAGGGGGAAAAGACTGAGAAACTCTTCTGAAGGTCAGAACCCAGGGAATCACAAACACTAACAATACTGAGATTTAATTATAGGACTATAGATTGCTTCCCTTCCACAATACCTTCCTACCACATCAACAGAGCTCCAGTAAATTAAGAGTAGATTACAGCTGAGAGAGCTGTAAGACGCAGACCCTATTTAAGAAGGAGTTTCTAGGGAAACCCAAAGAGAACAGGGGAGACAAAAACAGGGACACAAGAGGAAACTGAAGCCTCTGATACCTACAGCTACAGCAAACATTAAACACAGCCCAACTCCTAGACAGTTAAACGTAAATCCTTACACTAGAGGTCTATTTACAGTAAAGCACAAATTCACTAAAACAGAAGAAAAAATATTTCTAAATATAACAAATTTTTAAAATTCAAAAAAACTGATAATAGAGAAAGAAAAGATAGCAGAAAAACATATTATACATAATATGTATAATATGTTGAGACCAAATATATTAATCATTATCAATAATTATGAATAGCCCTAACTCACTCCACCTGTTAACAAAAAGCATTTTCAATTTGGCCAGTAAAATAAACTTCATGCTGTATGGAAAATATATACCTACAACAACATGAATTAAAAAGCTAAAAATAAAGACATGAATAAAAGAATACCGGAAAAATGGAAAAACACATAGAAAGCAGCAGTTATTATTCTGATACCAAAGTAGAACTAAAGATGCATTAAGCATGAGGAAAAACACACTTCAATTCAAAATAAAGATAACAGTTATGTGTATTTAACAGCACATAACACAGCAACCACGTTTATAAAGCAAAAAATACAAGAGATACAAAGAGACATAAGCATGCTAATTAATAATGGGAGACTTTAACTCACCACTGTCAGTATAAGATAAGACAGACAAAAATCAGCAAGGATAGAGAAGGCCTAAACAACACAGCCAAATAGGTAGGTCTGTACACATGTCAAACTTGAAGTTCTGATACTAGAAAATACATCTTTTTCTCAAGTGCACATGAAATGTTTACAAAACTTGATTGTATGTCAGGTAACAAAAGTAAACATCAGATAAATATTATAATACAGAAATACTATGTTATATGACCTGTTCAAAATGCAGTAAAGCCAGAAATTATTTTATAAGTTTTAAATACTCAAAGCATATTATTAATATCCATGACTCCATGCTGATATAAATGATTGAATAAATAAAGAGAAGAAAAGAAGTCTTCCATGCCAAAGAATTCCAAATAATTTATATAGATACCCTATCCCAAGGACAGGGAGCATAACTTCCCTGGGACTCCTTAGTATGAGCATAGTGACTTCCTTCCAAGAGTATGTGTGTTAGTGGTGGGGGAGTAACTTTGCAGTGAAGAAACTTGATAAACACTACCTCAGCCAACATCAGCAGAGCTAAATCATGGCGATTTTATGTACCTTCAGTATGATATGATGAAAATGGCACATTACTTCTGTGTTCTTCCTTCCAGAAACTCATAACCCCAGTCTAATCGTGAGAAAAATAGACAAATTTCAGTAGAGGATCTTTCTACACAGCACATTTTTTTATTGTTGAGGTAGATGCTCTGTTGCCCAGGCTGGAGTGCAGTGGTGCAATATCAGCTCAGCAACCTCCGCCTCCCAGGTTCAAACTATTCTCTTGCCTCAGCCCCTTCAGTAGCTGGGATTACGGGTGCCTGGCACCATGCTTGGCTAATTTTTGTATTTTTAGTAGAGAACGGATTTCATTATATTGGCCAGGCTGGTCTCGAACTCCTGACCTCAGGTGATCCGCCCACCTCGGCCTCCCAAAGTGCTGGGATTACAGGTGTGAGCTACCATGCCCAGCCTTCAATGCTATTTTAAGTTTAAATTTTCAGTTTCCAGTTGTCTATTGCTAGCACATAGAAATACAGCCTTGTGTCATACAACCTTGCTAAGCTCATTTATTGGTTTTAACAGATTTTAATAGATTATTTATGATTTTCTACATAGATAATCATGACATTTGTAAGTATAAAGCTTCATTTTTTCATTTTCAGCCTGTGTCTTTTTTTCTTATTTTGTTATACCTGCTGAAACATCTAGTATGATATTGAATAGTGGTGGTGAGAGTGGGTGTCTACCTTGTTCCAAATGTTAGGGGGAAAATTAGTTTTTTCACAATTAAGTATGATATTGGCTATAGGGTTTTTGTTAGGTTGAGGAAGCTTCCTTCTTTTACCAGTGTACTGTCTTTTATCATAAATGGATGTTGAATTTTGTCAAATGCTTTTTCTGTATCTGTTGAGATGATTGTATGATTTTTCCTTTATACAAATTTGTTCATACAAATGTTAAGCCAACCTTGTGTTCTTAGTATAACTGTACTTGGTCATGGTGTATTATTCTTTTTATATATTGCTGGATATAATTTGTTAATGTTTTTGAGGATTTGTGCATCTGATATCATAGGGGATATTGTTTAATAATTTTCATGTAATGTGTCTTTCTGGTTTTAGTCTCAGGGTTGTCGTCTGGTTTTAGTATCAAGGTAATGCTGGCCTCATAAAATGAGATAGGTAGTGCTTTCTTCTGTTTTCTGAAAGAGCTGCTGGTGTGAGTTCTTCCATAAATATTTGATAGAATTCACCAGTGAAGACCTCTGGGCTGGACTGTTTTAGTTTTTTTTTTTACTTCTTGCATGAACTTTCATAGTTTGTGTTTTTCAAGGAATTTGTTCATCCCATCTAAGTTATTGAATGTATGGTTATAAAGTTCTTTGTAATATGTTTTTATTGTCTTTTCGAAGTATGTGAGGTACGCAGCAGGGTCCTATCTTTCATTGCTGATGTTTCTAATTTGTGTCTTCTTTCTTTATTTCTTAGTCATTTTGGCTAGAAGTGTATTTGTTTTATATATCTTTTCAAAAGATTTGTTTCGGTTTCATTGGTTTTCTCTTTTGTTTTCTGTTTTATTGATTTTTGCTTTGATCTTTATTTTTCCTTCTGCATTTTTTAGGGTTTATTTTGCTCTTTTTCTGGTTTCTTAAAATGAACAATCAAATCTTTGATTTGAAATCTTTCTTTTCTAATATAAGCATTTAATACTACAAATTTCTGCATTCCTGAAATTTTGATATTTTGGTTGTTATATTTTATTTACCTTCGTTCAATTTATAGCATTTTCTGATTTCCCTCTGACAGCCTCTTTGTCCCATGGATTATGTGGAAATTTGTGTTTAATTTTCAAATATTTGGGGACTTTCTAGATATCTTCCTATTACTGATATTACTGATATTTAAAATAAAATAATAAGATTGGCCGGGCGTGGTAGCTCACGCCTGTAATCCCAGCAGTTTGGGAGGCCGAGGCGAACGGAGATCGAGAGCATCCTGGCTAACACGGTGAAACCCGATCTCGCCCGGTGTGGTGGCGGCTCCTGTAGTCCCAGCTACTCGGAGGCTGAGGCAGGAGAATGGCGTGAACCCAGGAGGCGGAGCTTGCAGTGAGCCGAGATCGCGCCACTGCACTCCAGCCTGGGCGACAGAGGTGTTTCTTTGTTGTCCTAAGTAGTAATCCAGTTTTGGAAATGGAGCAGAGGGCCGTGCTGGAACCTCTGTTATACTTCATCCATCATCCAGAGTGAGAAAAAGCAGGAGATGTGGTTGATTGCGAGGACCATCGCTTCTGTGCTTTAAACTATAGGCTCTGGCAGAGAGAAGGTGGGAGTTAATTTCAATCTGGTCCTTGAAGAGAGACATTAGTTAGCAAGTGGCTCAAGGGAGAAGAAAAAGGGTTACTTCTTTCTCCCTTCAGCTTTAGGTAAAAGTTATTGATGGTACTTTTGTAGAAAAAATAGATGGGCCCAGCTTGAGAATTCCTGGAGGAATGTGTGAGAATACAAGCAACAGTGGAGAACAAGATAAGACTGTCTCTAGATTCAGAACAAGTCCTGAGGTATAAATTTAATACATTGTTTCCTGTTTATAGGTAATATTAATCATAATAGTATAAAATATTATGAGAGTTAAAATTATTTTTTAAGCTAAACTTATTTTCTTAAGTTAGCTTTATTTTTTTAAACTTTTGGAGGCCGATTTTTACTCTACCTCATAGACTAAGAAATTATTCAGTATTAACATACTTTTAAAAAGGATTATTAGGCCAGGCGCAGTGGCTCACACTTGTAATCTCAGCACTTTGGGAGTCCAAGGTGGGCGGATAACGAGGTCAAGAGATCCAGACCATCCAGTCCAACATGGGGAAACCCCGTCTCTACTAAAAATACAAAAATTAGCTGGGCATGGTGGCGCACGCCTGTAGTCCCAGCTACTTGGGAGGCTGAGGCAGGAGAATCACTTGCACCCAGGAGTTGGAGGTGGCAGTGAGCCGAGATCAAGCCACTGCACTCCAGCCTGGCAACAGAGCAAAACTCTGTCTATACTTTCAGGCAAAAATAAAAGTCAAGTGTGTAGGTTTAGTTTTGGCACTCTTCTACAATTACCTGTATACATTGAGAAACATGAAAATTTGAGACCTAGACTTTGAAAGTGGTAATTCGTATTCTGTTTTAAATTTACTTATTTTATTAGAACCTAACATCAATATTTTTTAACTCTCTAATATAGAAGGACTAAGATTTGGCAAGAATTATATGATACTGACAAAACATGCTTTATTTTCCTCCTACTTCCCAGACTAAATGGAGTTTCTTTGAATTTGCCCGAAATGCAATGTGCCTGGGAATTCTTAGAATAGCTATACTTCAGAGTCTTCTGATTTACTCATTTTTATTGAATGTAGTTTTTTAAACTACCAGTGTACAACAGTGAGAGAGAAACCAAAAACCAGGGTGAAAAAAAAATAAAGAAAACTGGTACCTGCTAAACAAAATCTTTGCCTGGGTACCTTGCTTCCAGCCCACAGTTTGGTGACTACCCTCCTTGACTACCTGCTAGAATAGAAGTCCATAACATCAGGAAATAATAAATGGTTATTACTTTCTCCTTAATTGAATCTTTTAAAAGCATAAAATCTCTATTGTGTAAAATGATTACACTGAGATATAAAAGAAAAAACAAGAGTCTAGTTTCTTGGTTTGAATTTTGCCGTGGTTTGACTATAAGCACGTTCCTTAATTCTTCTGAATATCAGGTTCTTTACCTCTAAGTTGGGAAAAATACCCTCTTTCAGGGTGATTATAAAGATTACATGAGATAATACATATTCCTAGCACATGCCAGCATTAGAATAGGAACTCAACAGCTGTTAGGCCTTTTCCCTTCTTGTTACAGCCTTTGACAAATTATTTAATTTAGTTAATTTGTAAATTAATTCAAGGAACTGGCATCTAAGGTGTCCTGGACGTGACAATGCTTTAAGACCCAGCCAGGTTTTTCTTGGTCTTGGAGCTGTCTGTCTGTCTTCATTCTTACTAATTCTTACTAATGTTATAGTTGTCAATTTTATATTCCATCAGAGTATTTTCACTCTGAAGTGACCTAATTCAACATGCCAGGAGCATTTGACATTTACTTTGAAAAATGAGCTACAATCATTGTTTAGTAGATTGTAAGGGAAGATGTCAGTCGAAATAAATGAAAACATGAGAATGTAACCTGCAGATAGTCTCCAGTTGCCACTTGAGACTGTCCTTTAATCTTGCTATATTCAGTTTAGTCTTAGATTTCTTCTTATATAGGAGTTAGAAGGAAAATCTAAAATATTCAATTTCCTTTTCCCATATAACTGAATTTTGAGTACTCCAATCCTTTGGTGAAAAGAAGTTTGTCCACTTCTTTGAGTTGAATAACTATGGTAACTTACAAACAGACCTTTCTTAATGATGTTTTACAGTAATATCTCATATTTTGGTACTCTGGCTTCCAGTGGCTGACTTTTTTTTTTTTTTTTCTCTGAGACAGAGTTTTGCTCTTGTCGCCCAGACTGGAGAACAGTGGTGTGATCTCTGCTCACTGCACCCTCTATCTCCTGGGTTCAAGCGATTCTTCTGCCTCAGCCTCCTGAGTAGCTGGGATTACAGGTGCGCACCACGCCCGGCTAATTTTTGTATTTTTAGTAGAGATGGGGTTTCACCATGTGTTGGTCAGGCTGGTCTTAAACTTCTGACCTCATGATCTGCCTGCCTCAGCCTCCCAAAGTGCTGGGGTTTACAGGCGTAAGCCACTGCGCCCGGCAGGTTGACATTTTCTGAAATCATTCACTATATCTATATTTTAAAAGATAAAAAAGGAGGATAGCTCTGATTTTGAACTGGAGACTAGATCGTTATCTTTGAAATGCACTCCAGTTATGCCTAAATAGCAGGCTTAAAATTCAGCATTGTAAACCATAGCACACTATTTTTGCAGATTCTTTAATTTTGCTGATGTTATGGAATACAATGGAAACTGCAGATCAAGAAGCTTTGTTTGGTGAAATTCTTTGTAGAAGTCACAATCTGGTAGTGTATTTAGATTGTTGCATGGTCTTTTTTTCTTCAAATGGGGATCACTTTTGAAGGTGATCTTGCATAAATGATTCAATAAAGAGTTGCTGATGCTTTCACTGAAACATATCCTAATAATGACTGGTGAATATTCTCTGAATTACTCTAGACCTTGCCAGTACTTTGTGCTAAAACTCCTGAATGATGATCGGTAAAGTGTTAGCAAACCTGCCAAAACTCTTGAGTATAATCCAGAACTGTAGCTACTAACAGTGAGATGATATTCTCAAAGGTCTCTTTTGCTCTTTTATCATTTCATCTCTTTTGGGGTTCCACAACTCAGAAGTTCAAGGCTGTTGTTCATTTTTCAGAGTTGGGAAAACTGTTTCTCATGTTGAAGGTCTTTTAGGTTTCTTTCTGTACTTTCTTCTTTTTTTTTTTTTTCTTTGCGAAACAGCATCTTACTCTGTCACCCAAGCTGAAGTGAGATATACAAAAGAAACTGCAGCCCTGACCTCCTGGGCTCGAGTGATCCTCTCACCTCAGCTTCCCAAGTAACTGGGACCACAGACATACACCACCCATATCCAGCTAATTTTTTTATTTGTAGAGATAGAGTCTCACTGTGGTACCCAGGTTGGTCTCAAACTCCTGGGCTCAAGCAATTCTTCTGCCTTGGCCTCCCAAAGTTCTGGTATTACAGGTGGAGCCACTGCACCTGGCCTGAAATGATTTTTTATTTTCACAGCTGTGTATGGAGATTGGTACTGGCACCTAGTGAGTAGGAGCCAGCCAGGGATGCTGTTAAACGTCCTTTTATGGATGGGACAATCCCTTACAACAAAGAATTCTCTGTAATGGTGAAGTTGAGAAAGGTCATGAAGATATGCTCCTATGGTTTTTTCTAGAAGATTTATAATTTCAGCTCTAAGGACTGATTGATTTAAGTTAATTTTTTATATGATATGAGATAAGAGTCTACATTGTTCTTTTTTCTTTTTTGGTTTTTAAATTTTATTATTGTTTTTTGAGATGGAGTCTCACTCTGTTGCCCAGGCTGGAGGGCAGTGGTGCGATCTAAGCTCACTGCAAATTCCACCTCCTGGGTTCAAGCGATTCCCCTGCCTCAGCCTCCTGAGTAGCTGGGGTTACAGGCACACACCACCACGCCTGGCTAATTTTTGTATTTTTAGTAGCGGTGGAGTTTCACCATGTTGGCCAGGCTAGTCTCGAACTCCTGTCCTCGTGATCCGCCCATGTTGGCCTCCCAAAGTGCTAGGATTACAGGTGTAAGCCACTTCACCCAGCCTGTTGTGTTTTTTAAAAATAAATATATGGATATTCAGTTGCCCCAGCACCATTGGTTGATATGACCCTTTCTTCCATTGAATTGTCTTGGCACTTTTATCAAAAATTAATTGACTATAAATGTAAGGATTTATTTCTGTACTCAAAACTGTGTTCCATTGATCTCTATGCCTAGCATTATACCAATACTACACTACTTTAATTACTATAGCTTTATAGTAAATTCAGGTAGTAGTACAAGTTCTCTAATTTTATTCTTTGTTTTCAAGGTAGTGTTGCCTATTCTACGCACTTTGCATGTTTACTTAAATTTATAATCACGTTATCAGTTTCTTTTTTTGAGACAGGGAGAGTCTTGCTCTGTTGTCCAGGCTGGAGTTGCAGTGACATGGTCATATCTCACTGCAGCCTTCTGGGACCACCGGTGTGTGCCTGTGATGCCTGGTATGTTTTTTTGTAGACAATGGGGTCTTGCTATGTTGCCCAGGCTAGTCTTGAACTCCCAAGCTCAAGCAATGCTCCTGCTTTGCCCTCCTAAAGTGGTGGGATTACAGGTGTGAGACACTGTGACTGGCCCACATTATCAATTTCTGTTAAGAGTCTTCTGGGATTTTGATAAGGATTATGTTGAATCTATATATCAATTGTGGAGAACTGACATCTTAACAATACTGAGTCTTCCAACCTGTAAAAATGAAATGTCTTTCAGTTTATTTAGATCTTCTTTATCTCAGTAAAGTTTTGTGGTTTTCAGCGTCAACTTTTACACTTGTTTTAAGTTTATTCCTGAGTGTTTTATTCTTTATGATGTTATTGTGAATTGATTTTTTGATTATTTGTTGCTGATATATAGAAATACTGTATATACACTATATATAGTATATATATAGTATATATATATTGTGTGTGTGTGTGTGTGTGTATATATATATATTTTTTTTTTGAGACGAGTGTTGCTCTGTCACCAGGCTGGAGTTCAGTGGCCCGATCTTGTCTCACTGCAACTTCCGCCTCCTGGGTTCAAGCAATTCTCTTGCCTCAGCCTCCCGAACAGCTGGGGCTACAGGCGCATACCACTACACCCACCTAATTTTTGTATTTTCAGTAGAGACGGCGTTTCGCCATGTTGGTCAAGATAGTCTCGATCTCTTGACCTCATGATCCACCCTCCTCGGCCTCCCAAAGTGCTGGGATTACAGGTGTGAGCCACCACGCCCGGCCTGAAGTACAATAGATTTTTAATATATCAATCATATATCCTGAGAGCTTGTTAAATTCATGTATTAATTCTAGTATTTTTTATTGTAGATGCCTTAGTTTTTGTTTTGTTTTGTTTTGTTTTTGTTTTTGTTTTTGTTTTGAGACGGAGTCTCGCTCTGTCACCCAGGCTGGAGTGCAGTGGTGCAATCTTGGCTCACTGCAAGCTCCGCCTCCTGGGTCAGAAGTTATGCTGAAACACGTTGAGACAGTGAGACTTCCAGTCTTTCCTGATGGATCTGTGTGTGAGTTTGGGAGCATGTTCAAACTTTAGGCTGCTCTGAGTTTTATTTCCTTTTGGAATATCTCATGTCCCACCTGCACATGCCTGCAGGCTCCATCAGCCAGGGATATATTGGCCCTCTCTGTGGCAATACACACAGCCTGGTCAACCCTAAATATGTGGGGTCAAACTCCCTATGGTTGACAGAATTCCCTCTTAAATATTTGGCTAGTTTGTCTGCTGCCTGCCCCCATCAGGTTTGCTTATTCAGGCTTGTGATGCCAGAGGCCATAACAGTCCTCAAAATCAAGTGCCGTCTTCAAAATCAAGTTGAGCCTCCTCTGGCAAGGGTGACAAAGCTTTGACAGCCTGTTTTCACAGCCTGCCCTGCACTGATACAACTATTGTGCTGATAAAGCAAGGGGATGGAGGTGGGAGCAGCCCCTGGCAAGGATGTCTTAAACTCGTATTGTTCTTCTCTGAAGTTCAGTAGTTCTCATGAAGTGGTTGGATTGCAGAGTGCTCAAATTACTGCTTTTGACTATTTTCAGCTTTATAGTTGCATTTTGAGGGAGTATTTGTCAACCACCTCATTCCATCATGATAATTGGAAGTCTCTATCTGTATATTTTTAAAGCACCAGTGATTTGGATAGTGTTACATGTGTGATCCTATGTTTTATGTTGAGAAATGATGGCCTTAATTGGTAATATTTTAGGGCAGGAGTGGTAGGGGGGTAGTTTAATTGTGTAAAAATATGAATGAATTTTTTGCCCAAGTGGGGAGAAAAGACATTTGTAGGGTCAAGTAGAAAATGTCAGCCCTAAAGTTTTCCTTGAAACACAAATTGAAAAATGAAATGGGTCAGAGAGCATCAATTATTTCAGAGCTCTCTTCCTCTGTAGTTTGTGGCAGCACATTGCCTGTTATAATGAAAGAATCCTTGGTTAAATTAACCCTGTACCTGTGTGAAATGTCTGAAGTATGTACTTAAAATACAGGGTGCTGATTGTATAAATTTAGAAATTTATTGGATATATCTGGTGTTTACCTTCAATATTTAGAATTCTTCAAGAAATATCACAAGAACTTGAATTTATTAGTAATAGGTTTAATATCTTATCAAATTGATATGTTTACTTTTTTAAAATGAGAACATTCTTCAAAATATGAGACACTATTTTGTTAAAATTCTAATTTTTTTCACAATGAAGGTTTTCCAAATAGGATTTGGGTATTTATCATATATCATGAATATTATAATATATGCAAATTATAGCATTAAATGCAAAATAGTTTGGCATTGCAGTTTTTTCCAACTAAAAATAAGCTGTCTTCTATATAAATCAGACTTCTCTGTATTGCTAACATTTGCAATTAAATTTTCATGTACCATAAAATGCTGTTCCAATTAGACTTTGTTAAAGGAAATACTGCCCAGTATGTAAATTCAGATTTAACAAATTATGTCCAAATTTCTAACGTTGGAGATATCGCTATACATATAGTCAAAACAAAACAGTAATAACAGAACTTTTCAGCCTGTAGGCATCCCTTTGTGAAAACACAGACCACTCTCTTCTTTCACAATGTTGAAGAAACAAAAGTTTGTTGAGTATGAGAAATCGAGACCACTTGGTAACTTTTCAAGTGAAGGCAAAACCAAAATGAGCAACACTGTCCTCTTGGTGATTATGATTCCGAAATTCATCAATTATCCAGTCTGGTTTTTTTGTTTGTTTTTAATGCAGAGCTTGTAGGCTCCTAGAAGCAGAGAAGGTTCTAATGGCAAGCCTGTCTCATGGACTGTGCCTCTGGTGGGCCTACTTCTTTTTAAATTTGATCCCAAGCCAACTCATGTTTAGTCACTAGTTCTCAAATATTCCTTTCCATCTTTTCTCTCTTAGTGCCTTTTTCTAGAGTACTTCCACAGACTCTAGGCACCACATTTTTAATGAGATACTGCTATTACCAAGCAGTTGTTCAGTTTCATACTGCAGCAGGTGTGAAGGCTAGAGAAGAGAGAATACAGAGGAAGATGCATGAGACAGAGGAGGTCAGCTCTTCCTCTTCATATGTTACATAGACCTAATATTTGCTTGCCGCCTCAATTATTTGCTCCTTGATCTAACATTTTAGCAATCTCCAGTATAATAAACCTTCACAATTCTTGAGATCTTTGGAAAGTGTGAAATTTGAGGTGGTTTTATGACAATTTTTTGCCCACAAAATTTATATACCAAAAACAAAACAAAACCTTGTAGTTTTAATGCCCCTAGGTCACTGAATGGGTGAAACATGGACTGAATGGCTTGTTCCTGGACACCAGCCTGGAATTGTACTTGACTGCAATTTATGTGTGAGCAAAGTGACATGTTATATTTTGAAAGAATAGGAAAGGATGCACTAAGGGTTTCTTGGGCAAGAGGGAGAGCAATTTCCAATTTGAGAAACCTTAATATGAAAGATCCCCATCTCTCCTCAGGATCCAGGACTGCCCCCCGCCTCCACGACTTTTCATATTTCTTTGGACTTTTCAGGAGTTAGTGGCAGAAAACCACAAAATCAAAACCAAAGCCATACCTTGTAATTGAATACGTGATTTTATTACTCTACTCAGGTATTCTAATGCTTGATGCCTTATATCTAAAGTTATCTCTCTTTTTTTTTAGCACATTCTTTTGCTCTGTCACCCAGGCTGGAGTGCAGTGGCACAATCTAACTCACTGCAACCTCCACCTCTTGGGCCCAAGCAATTCTCATGCCTCAGCCTTCCAAGTAGCTGGGATTACAGGTGTGTGCCACCACACCCAGCTAATTTTTTGTATTTTTAGTAAGGACGGGGTTTCACCATGTTGGCAAGGCTGGTCTCGAACTCCTGGCCTCAAGTGATCCACCCGCCTCAGCCTCCCAAAGTGCTGGCATTACAGGCGTGAGACACTGCTCCTGGCTAGATTTGAAGTAATCTTTAAGAGAGTACTAGCTGGGCATGGTAGCTTACGCCTATAATCCCAGCACTCTGTGAGGCCAAGGCAGGTGGATCACCTGAGGTCAGGGGTTTGAGACCAGCCTGGCCAACATGATGAAGCCCTGTCTCTACTAAAAATACAAAAAATCAGCTGGGTGTGGTGGCACATGCCTGTAATCCCGGCTACTCAGGAGACTGAGGCAGGAGAATCGCTTGAACCCAGGAGGCGGAGGTTGCAGTGAGCCGAGATGACGCCACTGTACTCCAGCCTGGGCAACGAGAGCAAAACTCCATCTAAAAAAACAAAAAAAAAAAAGCGAGAATACTAAAGCTCCTGATTTGCTTTGCCTCTAGATGATATTAAGTATGTATCATAGTTTGAAAATCAAAAGATAGTAGTCTGCCTTATCTTGTGATTTTTTTCAACCAGGGGCAGTTTTGCCCTCCTGGGGACATTTGTCAATATCCAGAGACATTTTTGGCTATTACAACTGGGGATGCTATTGGCGTCTAGTGAGTAAAGGTTAGGGATGCTGCTAAATAGCCTGCAATGCGCAGCCCCTCCCGACAGAGATCCAGTTCAAAATGCCATTAGTGCCAAGATTGAGAAACCCCGGCCTTATTATTTTCATTTAAAATACTGCCATCTTTTTAAGAATTATGGTTCTGTCCTTGGCTTTCTCCTCAGTCTCAAATTTTTCATCATTTCATTTCTGCAGTGGCTTTTACTGGCTACTTATGGATATAGATCAAATGTTGTACCATCTTTATTCTCCATAGAATATGGCACAAAAAGCATAGAATAATCACCTAACACTTCTGGAATAAGTGGAAAAAATGTCACTATAAGAACATTATGTAAGTGAATAAACCAAAAATTGTTTTTAACTAGACATAGATGAATATAGCAGTTTGAAATAACATCCAAAATAGGTTACACTGTTTAATTTTCAGAACAAGCTAGGAAGATAGGTAGTACAGGTTGAGTATCTCTTAACCAAAATGCTTGGCACCGGATGTGTTTTGGATTTTAGATTTTTTTGAATTTTGCAATATTTGCATATATAATGAGATATCTTGGGGATGGGACCCAAGTCTAAACATGAAATTCATTTGTTTCCTTATACACATAGCCCAAAGGTAATTTCACACAGTATTTTTAATAATTTTGTGCATGAAACAGATTTTTTACTGCATTTTGACTGCAACCTGTCACACGAGGTCAGGTATAGAATTTTCCACTTAACGGCATTTTTTTAGCACTCAGAAACTTTTGGATTGTGAAACATTTTGGATTTTGAATTTTCAGATTGGGATGCTCAACCTGTATTATACTGATTTTATAGTGTAATAGTATTTTGAAAATTTATGTGGTTAAAATATTGCTATGTTTACGTTGGCTAAATTACTTAGCCTTATTGTGCCTTATTTTCTTGTTCTGTAAAAAAGTGTGATGGACAAGATTATCTCTGCTGCAGTTCCAACTCTAGCATTCTAAATATCTTTTAATGAGATGTAAAGATTCCTCAAATAGTTCAAAAATTTAAATTCTTTATCATTGTTTATAGATGAAACAGTAAAAAATTGCCAGAGAATAACTGTTGCCACTCATGTTTTTCAAAATAAGTAGTATAAAATGTGGTGGAATGACTGAATTTAGAGCTAGAGGTTGGTATGTTTGATTTCCTCCCCTGCTTTTTAAAAGATGGATGCATGTTTGTGTCATTGTTTGTTTACATTTGAATAAAAATTTGGTTCTTAGTAAATAAAGCTTGTTTGGTATTGGGAGGTCAAGACAAAAGGTCATCAATTTTTTTTTTACATTCAAATAATGTTTAATATGAAGGCTTTTATTTTAAGATTTAGAAAATACTGTGTATAAACTTAAGTATCCTCCTGTGATCAGGACCATAGAAAAATACCTTTATATTAAATTAGACTCTGGAAATCTAGGCATTGCTTTCTCATGCTAATAGATGGAATTTAAATTTGTATTTATTTTTAATCAGTTGCCTAGTACTAAAATAAATTTGGATACCAGCAGCTCATAATAGTTAATAGCCTGTATAAATGGGTCCCAAGACACCTGTTCCTTTATTGTTAATGAAGCCCTATTTTATGTGCAGGAAGACTAGAGTTCCTGTGATGCTGTGTCCTAGCACATCTCCCTGTCTCCTGTGTGCATATTTAAATAACATTAAGAAATGTTGTTTCCTCGTTTTCTGTCATCTCTAGAATTCTGCCAGACACACTTATTCTCTTTAATAGGCTGTTTGTTCCAAAATGCATTAGAGTGATATTTTTTCCGGTTTTTTGTGTTCTGAATTTTTTTAGAATTAAACCTCAATCATGTTATGAGGATTGATGTAAAATTATGATGAGTTAATAGCACCAGACACACAAATAGCCAAATAAAGTTTCTCAAGGAAAGAATAAATGACTTGCGGAAATTTTAGTAGCCTGTAGAAATGTAAGAGAACAAACCAAAAATGTGGAAACCAATTCTAAGATTCTAGTATTGTCATGGTTTATTCTCTGAGATTATTTAACTGTACCCTCTTAATGTTTTATATCACTGACAGTTTGGAGAGTTTATTATTTTATTTCTCTTTACTATTTCATATCAAGCAAATAAGTCATTGATCTTGCAAATAATTTGAAAGGAGAAAACCATATAGATAAAGAACTATTACCACAGTCTACCAGATATTATTTGTCTATATGGTAGAATTTTGTTATGAATATGTGGCTTGAAATAACATTTATGATCTATGACATTCATTTTTATTCTTTTTAGGAGATAGTATATTAACAGATTTTTAACAATTTTTTGAATGTGTGCTGCAGAAAAAGGTGGAAGGTGTTCTCTTTACCTCTGGAGCTTCTCCTTCTCCAAACACCTGAATTTTCATTACTGTTGGTGATAGGCTTTAAGGCCATTCTTGTAAAAGAGAGTATGATGTCCATGAAATAATAAGTGAGAATTACAATGCTAATTATTTCAGTCCATTCTTCAGAATATCTAAGTACATTGGAAACCCAGAAAGCATTTATTTTGTTCAATGTGGAGAATACATCATAACCAGCTCAAACAAACACTGAGTGCTTCCTAAAAGGAGTGAAAGTAAATTCACTGTTCACAAGTCTTCCTAATAATGGTTATCTGGCCAACAGGTAGACATTATTTGGAATAGTTCATGGGGAAAGTTTTTTCGTACTTCAGTCTGGTATTTTGTTGAACTCCTTTCCAATACAATTTACTATACCAAATAATGGAGTATAATAGTACCTTTTTCTTCAGCCTTGTGCCTCTCTATAATGAAAAGGAAATCTAACACTGAATTGTGTGTCCTGTAGACATCAAAGTGGTGACTTGAGATCTCTTCCTCATCAGGGATAAAGAGAAACAATTCGCAGTCTCTCTGGTGTTTTTAAAACCCTGGCTGCACATTAGAATCACGCATGAAGAATGTTGTGGCCCCACTTCCAGAAATCCTGCCTAAATGAGCATATGGTGTAATATGACTATTGTTATATTTAAAGCTCTTCAGGTAATTCTGTTTTGCAGCCAGGACTGAGAATCTCTGTTAGACAGGTACCTCCGAGAAAAGTTAAGCTAAACTAAGAGCTACCAGTTTCTAGATAATTTTCCATGCTGCAAGTACCATAGAAGAAAACAAATTGAAAACCCTCCAAAAAAGGGCCTCTGGTTGTGGAATCACTCAGATATTCTTTTTTGGGGTGGTGAGCTTGATTGGAGACTCTTGCCTCTATGAGAAAGATTATTTCCTAGGTTTTCCAGGTTTAAATAGTTTTCAAAAATTGTATTATGGTAGCAATTTTTGGTAGGCTGGAAGTGACAGTAGTTTATCTAAAATACATAATTTAGCAGACATTTTTCCATTTTTGAGTCAAATATAAATCTAGTACAGGCTTTGCCAGTCTTAAAATGTTTCAATTGAAAATTTTTGTTTTTCAATTAAACCATATGTACCTTATATCACCCAAATTCACACCTTTTAAAAATATGCATATCCGTTTTCTGTATTTCCATCATGGATTGTTACACACAATGAAGTATCTCACTTCTAATTAACTTACTTTGGTGTAATAAGCATAGAAAGGGTCGGGCGCGATGGCTCACGCCTGTAATCCTAGCACTTTGGGAAGCTGAGGCGGGCAGATCACGAGGTCAAGAGATTGACAGCATGGTGAAACCCCATCTCTACTAAAAATACAAAAATTAGCTGGTCTTGGTGGCACATGCCTGTAATCCCAGCAACTGGGAAGGCTGAGGCAGGAGAATTGCTTGAACCCAGGAGGCAGAGGTTGCAGTGAGCCAAAATTGTGCCACCGCACTCCTGCCAGCCCGGTGACAGAGCGGAACTCCGTCTCAAAAAAAAAAAAAAAAAACAAGAAGCATAGAAAAAATTTATAAGTGCTAAAAATTAGCAAATTTAGGGATAGGTGCGTGGAAACAGGACTTTATAAAAGGGAGAATGTAGGACAAATAGCATTTACCAAATACTATTTTGCAGGTATAATAAAAATGGCTACTTATATAATTTAAAATAGTAAGTATCGACCCAGCTTTTTTTAAGGTAAGCATTCCTCAAGCTAGCTTAGAAAATAGATCAACGCCTCTAAGATGAGCCTATGAAGAAGATTGCCAGTTTCCCTGGGGAGCCCCAGCCTCCTATACAGCCCCTTCTGACTGACTGACTGACTTCCTTCCAAAGATACACGGTCGCTGCTTCACACGTGCTGATAATACATGCAGGAATTGGCTCTTCAAACTTCACTGCCAGACTAATCACATTTATAGTTTCTTGGCTTCTTTTAGTTTTTAAGCAAATAGTACCTAGCAAGTTACCACAGTTAAAACAGTGGAATTCAGAGTACCTGTATTTGTGAAAGCTGCTGCTATGTACATGGAATGGAGTCTGATTTTTAAACAACAACTTTGCCCTTTGTTTTATATCTTATCATTTATTGTAAAGAAATTCTTCCTGTTTCATAATTTCTCATTTGTTCTTTAAGAAAAGATGGCAAAGGAATATAATTTCAGACATGGTTTCACTTTTATTATTTCAATCTATTATGTTCTCCTTGTCAGATTAATATTTGTGGTTATATGCCCTGCGTGGCAAGTGCTGAGAAAACATTTGTACAAAGTCTTGCCAAGGTAGACTATTGAGTATATGAAGTATAGTGACTTCACTGTTCAAGATCTTCATGTGTTTATTTAAAAGAAAAAGAAGTTCGTTACATCAGTCTAAATTAGTACATCTTGTGGTTAGTATATTAAATTCATTAAATAGTTCAAGTGTATTCAATACAGTATGATAGTAGTTTTATTGATATACTGGCAGAGAAACAAACATGACCACTCTTTACCATCTGTTTATAATGCTATATAAAGAAGACCATGTTGGTTGCCATGGAAACTACATTTCCAAAACCACTGAGTGTTTGCTTAAATTCTCCAACCTTTTAAAGTCATAAGCTTTTCCCTGAGAAAAAGAATAGAAAAATACATTTTAAATTTTCCAGTGATTTTCTAAAAGTCATTTCTCTGTTAAAATTCATTTATATCTAGGCTGATATTTTGCCTCAGAATTTCATGAATTTAATTGAGAAGTTCTTAATTTGAGAATCTTTGGCACTTTCGAGAACTGGGAAGAAAGTGTTAATGCTATCCTATTGAGGGGTGCCACCTATCTTTTTGTAAGTAAAGACTTTGCTTCTTCAGAAAAACTTTTTATTGATGTAACAAGCAAAAGAAGGCTGAAGAGGTAACATATAACAACATGATCTGGAGAGGAAAGGCAGTTGTAATGTAATACCAATGGCTTACCATGTTTAGTTATTGCTGTCATATTAGCTAATATGAGAAATTTTACAGAAGGAGAGTAACTGGCTTTAAGCTTTAAGTAGAATGGTTATGACTTTTTAAAGTGTGGCTATTAAAAAATACTTTGTTGTAATAACTGTAAATAAAATCACTTGCTATTCCTGGGAATCTTGCCTAGAGAAGAAAGAACTAAAATATATGCTTTATTGTTATTCTTGCTAATCTAGAATAAATTTTTCCTAATCTAAAATGATTGTGTACATCCACATGTGTTGTTTATACAAACCTGGTGTCTGTATAGACATTCAAAAAGCTTTTTGCCATAGTCTTTTAAAAAATCTTTTTTTTCAATGTCTTAAAAGTTATTCTTGATGTATTTACAGTGGGGCAGATGACATAGGATTGCATCTGTTCCAGCTTTCACTAAAGCCAAAAAGCATTGACTATATGGATAACAATAGTAATTCTGATAATAGTAATAACTAGCGCATACTGAGCACATAGTATGTGACAGGGAGTATAGTTAGCATTTTATATGCTAAATGTTTATATTTAGGCTTTATTATAATCCTATGGGGTAAGTCTTGCAAATATTATAATCCTATGGGGTAAGTCTTGCAAATATTATAATCCTATGGGGTAAGTCTTGCAAATACACATAGATTCTCTGAATCAGTTTGTCAACCTTGGCACTTTGTGAGGGAGGGGGAGGCCTATCAGGTATATTATAAGATGTTCAAAAGCAACCCTGGCCTCTGCCTTCTAGATGGCACTAGTACCCCTCTACCCCGAAGGTGTGACAACCAAAAATATCCCTAGACATTGCCAAAGTCCCCTAGTGTTCCCACTAGGGGAAAGGTAAAATCACCCGAGTTAAAAACCACTTCTTTATATGAACCAGCCAGTTTAATTTTTTTTCTGGTAGAAATAGTTTATACATCACCTCTTGCTGTTCATGTGCGACTCCCCTACCACCATGTTTTCGAATACCAACTACCCTCTCCAACTTTGTTCAGTTATTGGTATATCAAAAGCTGAACCTATGTATTGTGAAAGCCCTCTTATATCCAGGAGTTTGAAAACTGTTTTGCAGCATAATGAAACAAATGGGGTAATTAGGTTGTACTAAAATTACATATTCATAAAAGAGATTTCTTAATAGAATTTTAGAATCTTCTACTGAGTTCAGTATATAAAAAAATGGGAGGAAGTCCATATTCTTTGCATGTATTCATCCATAAATGCCAAACTCAGCTTATTCTGTTTTTTCTTTTGCTGACTTGTGTAGGAATATTTAGCATGGTTAAGTTTGTGTGAACCTTTTTCTGTTATGTTGAAACATTAGAAGATGGTCAGTCATGGTCCATCCTTGTAAAGTTAAAGAATATTTTAAAGATAAACTCATAATAGCAGTACTAAACAGTTATGGTTAATCTTCTGTTCTTTTTGAAAAACATGACATATTTTTGTGAAATTTTCTTACAATGGTTTACTTCAATACTAAATACATTTCTTAGCAGCATTTTAAAATTGTGATATTGTAAAATTCAGGTCTTTGAATTGATAAAGTTAATTAAGCTTCTGTTCATGAAGTTCCTTTATCAAAAAGTCTTACTAGCTCATTTTCCTAAAATTTCACAAAAATATGAGAATATTTTTCCATCATCTGGTAGATTGTTTCAGAAATGTATATCAATATGTGGCTGTGTTAATGCTATTTGGTAGGAAATTACTGGATCTCACTGTATGATTAGTTAAAAGAACATTTTGGGAGAATGCAGACGCAGAGAATAATAGCTTTTTTGGAAGTATGAAAATATTAGACCTTTCAGATATACTTAAATAATTGTGCAAAATAATTACACTGAAATTTTAACTATTTTTTATGTAGGCAGTAGTTTGCACAGTATTTATATCACAGTATTTGAAACCAGATTGAGTGGGAACCAGTGTATACAGTGGGGATTGTGCTTATATTATGTATTATAGAGAACTTTTCAGCTCTTGAGTAATATGCAAGTTAGAACCATTCACAAGGCATTGATTTAAGTACAGAATATTTGAAGATGAGGACCATATTCTAAATAGTCAAGCATCTTGATAGGCCTAAATAATCTGTTGATAATTTGCTAGTGTCTACCCGTACACAAGTAATAAAAACAAAATAATCCTGAAATACTAAATATTCACCTGATCCTTAAATTTAGTATTGGTCTGGCTACTCTTGGGGAAGAGCAGAACTTTTGATATCAAGATGATACAGACAATACAACTCTTGTTAACAAAGCCATCTTAGAACTTTATACCAAGAGAAGTCATTGTCTACATTCGGGCATACGAATATCTGTTATTTGTATCTGAAATTCATTACATTTTGGACAGATGTGCTCAGAGACAAAGGTTTCATCGTTTTATCATTGTCCTCAATTTCATAATGTTTGGAACTATATTGGCAATGTGAAGAGAGTAATTACTCTTTTCCCATTACTTTTACCGATTTTATTTTTATTTTTTTACTTTGAATATAGTAGAAACAATTTTTGACTGTATTTAAATTAATTTGTGTATAATTCCTAGTTTCTCCCCCTTTGCTTAATCCAAGACCTTATTTATTTTGCATCATCTTTGTAAAAGCCACCATTTAAAGCAAAATCTGTATTTGTGGCCTTTATTATTTCACTAAATGTGGAACTTTTTTTTTTTCCCCCCAGGGAAAAGATAATGACTGTCTGAAATATTGAAACTTTCACTGTTTGTTTGTTTATTTTTTTGAGACAGGGTCCTGCTCTGTCACCCAGGCTGGAGCACAGTGGTGTGATCATAGCTCACTGCATCCTGGAACTCCTGGGCTCAAGCAGTCTTCCCACCTCAGCCTCCCTGGTAGTTGGGAAGACAGGCATGTGCCACCATGCCCAGCTAATTTTCACATATATTTTTATTTTTGTAGAGATCTCACTATTTTGCCCAGGCTGGTCTCCAAATCCTGGCCTTCTCCCTCAGCCTCCCAAAGTGCTGGGATTATAGTAATGAGCCACTGAACCTGGCCTGAAACTTTCACTGTTGAATCGTTTGCTTATCAGCTAATCTTCATAAGTTCTCTTTATATTTATTCATTTAAGAAAATTTACATTGTCTCTACAGAAATACATTTTTATCTTCCCAATTTATTTTTTGATTTGTTTTGTTTTTATTGAGCTAATGATGCCATATTGGATCAAGAGAAGCAACTCGTCATAAGTACCCACCAGTGTTTTTCCTGTTCTGGTATGTGATGAATGAGGTATTTATTTAGTTTCAAAGTACCTCTTCACAAAACATTACTAATTATAAAGGGGGAGAGTGTAACTTTGCTGTAGAGAAGGCTGGTAGACATCACCTTACTCAGATGGCCAAAGTGAAAATCTGCTGTCATGGAACAAACTGAAATTGAGGTGGGAAGAATACAACATCGTTTCTATCTATGTTCTTCCTGCCTGAGATGTATAACCTAAATCTAATCACAGAGAAACATCAAACAAATCCACACTGAGAGAACTTCTACAAAGTAACTGGCCTGTAATTTTCAAAATTGTCCAGCCATGAAGGTCAGGGAATAACTAAGAAACTATTCCAGATTAAAGGAAGCTGAAGAGGCGTGGCAAGTAATGCAATGTATGATTCTGAACTGGATTCTTTTGTTATAAAGGACATTATTTGAATAACTGGTGAAACTTGAATTGGATCTGAGAATTAGATGGTGGTAATGTATTCCCGTTAATTATTTTGATGGTTGTATTGTGGTTATTAGGGGAATGTTCTTTTGTTTGTTTGTTTGTTTGTTTTTGAGACAGAGTTTCACTCTTGTCACCCAGGCTGGAGTGCAGTGGCACGATCTCAGCTCACTGCAGCTTCTTCCTCCCAGGTTCAAGCTATTCTCCTGCCTCAGCCTCCCGAGTAGCTGGGATTACAGGTGTCTGCCACGATGCCCAGCTAATTTTTGTGTTTTTAGTAGAGACAGGGTTTCGCCATGTTGGCCAGGCTGCTCGAACTCCTGACCTCAGGTGATCCATCTGCCTCGGCCTCCCAAAGTGCTGGGATTACAGGCATGAGCCATCATGCCCAGCCTAGGGGTATGTTCTTTTGTAATTTATATACCCTAAAGTATTCCATGGTTATGAGGTGCCAAGATAGCAACTGACTCTTAAATGCTTCAGGAAAATAAGAATTCTTTGTACTTGTAACTTTTCTGTAAGTTTGAGATTGTCTGCAAAAAGGAAGGATGGGAAAAGCTGAAGGTTCTAGAATCCTAATACCTGGGTTAAAAATTATGGCTCTACCACTTATTACTTCTTTGTGTCTGTTTCCCCATCTGTAAAATTAGGATAACAGTAGTACCGTACAATCTTGTGTGAAGTTTAAGTAAGTTAAAAAAAAACAAAAAGTGCTAAGAGCACTGCCTGCAATAGATATTCGCTAATTAAGTCATTTGAACTTGATGCTTTTACTTTTCTGGGATAAAGTGGCCAACATTGAGTCACTGGTGTATCCATTAGCAGTATTTAGAAGCTTGGACTATTTATTATTTGTCTGTTGTTATAATATGGCCTGTGTACCGATGGAAACATTTCAGTTTAGAAACATGAAGTGAACATTGTGCTACAGGTCAACACATTGAAATAAATGTAGATATTAAATTTTTTATTGGGGTTTAAAACTATTAACCATAGCTGTTTGATTTTAGTTTAATATTCCAGTGATTATTTAAAGGCGTTTTAGCCTGTACCAATAATAAACAAAACCTAGCCTGTTTGTTTCACTCCTAAGTTCCATCTGCCCTTTCACATTGGAGTAATAGCCATGACTCAACATTATTGGTTCCTGAGAACCAAAGAACTCGAACTTAGTAACTAAGGTAGCAGCTTTGGAGTCAACTTGTCCTGATTTTGAATTCTGATTCTTTCACTTGCTTTTGACATTGGCCAAGAGGCTAACCTGGCTCTAAGCCTCACCTGTAAGATGGAGATGACCACAGTACCTTCTTCAGAGTTGTTGTGTGCGTGTGAAAGTGCATAGCTTATAGTGTATGCTATAAAAACATTAGCGTACTCTCTACTCTGCCACCCCTGTTGCCCATCACCTTACCCCCGAAAAAAGTCTGTTGAAAGGATAGGCAGATAGATATCCAGAAATTCCATTGTCTTATTTGGGGGGTGGGAGGGGATCGATGACTTATCTCCTATTACTTTTTTAGTGAAATAAAGGCTATAATTTTCAGCTGATGCCCGGCAACTTTTCAGGAAGGAAAACTGCGGGGGCTGGGGGATGGCATGCTAATGACATGAAGTCCAGTGATGATCATAGCATTTTCAACATTTTCTAGTACTCTGTAGCAATAGTGTTGTCCTTTACATTTTTTACCTTTTAAAAATTAATCGTTTTAATATTAATTAGGACAACATATAGCCATTAAGATGGGAACAAAAAGCACCAGTTAAAATCTGTAGGTTGTTAAGTTTCAAATGCAGATTTCTTGTCTTATTTTAATATGTTCCTGGAAATAAAAACATATAATGTATATAAATTATTTCTTTTGATTAGCCCTTCAGTCAGCTATTTCTCAGGAGAAATTCACATTCTGCCCAACATCAAGGAAAGAAGAACGTTCTTTCGAAAAGAACGAAGAAAAGCGTAAGCTCCTCCTTCCCTAAAAGATATAATTTTAGGAGACTGGGCGCCGTGGCTCACGCCTATAATCCCAGCACTTTGGGAGGCTGAGGCCAGCGGATCATGAGGTCAGGAGTTCAAGACCAGCCTGGCCAACTTTGTGAAACCCCGTCTCTACTAAAACTACAAAAAAAATTAGCCATGCCTGATGACAGGCACCTGTGATCCCAGCTGTTCGGGAGGCTGAGGCAGGAGAATCTCTTGAACCCGGGAGGTGGAGAGCCAAGACCATGCCACTGCACTCTAGCCTAGGCAATAGAGCGAGATTCCGTCTCAAAAAAAAAAAAAAAGAAGAAGAAGATACAATTTTAGGCTTTGTAGGGAAGTTGACTATTTTAAAGGATCAGCTGTCATCGACCACCAGAAGGGCACAGGGCCATATGCTACAAGTTGGGCCCATGCAGGTCCTCATTTCCATGTAAGACTCCTTGGGTGTAAGGTAGTCCCTGGCTACTCCTGCAGTCTGTGAGGTTTTGTTTTTGTTTTAACCTGGACAGCACTTTCACTGTACTGCAGACTTTTCCCAGCCTCTGTGGGAGTGGGTGCTACTCAGGGCTTCCTTTGGTCCTGTGTTCACAAGCCGCCAACCCTCTGTTCTGTGCTGCCTGCGAGCCTTGTTGAACATGCCTATAAAGGAGGAGCCTGCACACCTCTGCTGGTCGAACCCTATCAATACACCAGACCTATAAGCAAGAGAAGATTCAAGGAAATGCTCAGGAGAAAAATATTTTTAAAAATGTTTCACACTTTTTACCTATAAGGCACTTTTAAAACTCTAATTCTAATTTATTGTTCCTTTCTACTTTTCATATTTTAATTCTGCCGTAATTATTTTCTTTCCAGTTTGGGGGAACATGGCTTTAAAGATAGACACCTGAATTGGACCCCAGGTCTCTCACTTATTGGGTATACATTAAATAATTTTAGGCAGGTTGAGTTGTTAATCACTAAACAAGTATTTATTAAATGTCCTGTGTACCAGCCACTGTTCTAAGCACCAGAGATACAACTGTAGACAAGTAAATATGCTATAACATGATTACTATATTCTAGTCAAGGAAGAAGAATAATCAAAATAAATGATGTGCTATAAATATATAGTATATCAAATAATAGATATGGAAAAAATAAATTATTCCTATGAGCCTCAGTATCCTGATCAACAAAATGGGGATAACCACTACCTCACAGACAGTTGTCAGGTTAGATGAGATGGCACCTGAGAATGCTTGAGAATACCATGGTAAATGAGACAGTTGCCCCTGCAGCTTCCTGGCAATTTGGTAAATGAGAGATTTCTTCCTGCTAGGATAGAGGAAATATTATTGTTCTTAATTGGCTAGAATAACCTGTATGTAATTTATTCCAAGTACATATCTTTTCATTCACTAGGTGCCATTCTATTCATTAAGTGCCATGTAAGTGTAACTTTTAAAAATCAAATTATATTTTCCTATGGACATAAATAATGTGAGAGATGCGATTATTATAGTAATCCTCTTTGCTAGCTCTGTTGGTGGCCATTTTAAATATCTGTAAGGTCTTAATGTTAATTGGGTGGCACGTTTGTGATTATGAGAACTAATAGGTTCGAACTTAGGCAGCCAGTCATGGAATCTTTTCTCTGGTGGAAATTTTTCTGTGGAAGATGAACACGTGAAATGCGTGTCCCGCCATCACTGTCACTTCCGATTTCCTCATGCCTTGGTTTCCTCTACCTTGAATTCAATGTTGATTCTGGAAAAGTAAATGAGATTTTCCTAAAATTTTGAATTTCTGAACCATCGTGTTGCAATAATATAGTTTTACATTTTGGGTGTTTTTCCATTCATTTTTAAACATATTTTTCCTACTAAAAATCTATGATGTATTTCACTTTGCTCTTCCTCCTCCCCTCTAATTTGCCCTTGAGGTATTATCTGTTACTCTATAAAGTATTTCATCATTTTCCCCCAACTTCCTGATTTTTACTGGCTTCGTCCATCTGCTGTTGTATTTTTTACATTTCGCTTTAGTCTCTTCATAATGTTATGAGTAATTGTCAATTGAATGATCATCTACCTTTATCTCTTTCAACTTGTTCAAGTACAAATATTCTAACTTTTGCACAATTGATGTGATTCCATTATCAGCTAATAGGACTGATACTCCATACACTAAATATTGATTACTTACATTGAAACATTCTTTTTGGTAAAAACATGCCTACATACTAGATGAGTAAAACCATAAAAAATTATAGACTTTTAAAGTGAGCAGTTCTCTTGCATTTGAATGGCAGATTCTATTGAAACTGGAACTGCAAGTTGAGGAAAGCACTGAGTGCTAAGGGAATACTCATTCATGTTCGGTTGATTTATTCTCTGCACAGACGGACTGTGGTAGTGGGAGGTGTAATTCACAGCACATTAGCTCTTAGCCAGTGTCACTGCTTGAGTGGTGGTGTGAGTCTTGTGTGCTATGTAGTGTAATGATGCCTGTATTCCTGCACTCAGTTTTTTTACCCCCTTGCTTCAACACTAAGTTGATTTTTAAAATGTGAACCAAAGGGGCCTAGATGTAAAAATTATTGTATGAGATCATTTTGAGAGTTTTCAGTGTGACTAAATATTACTTTTTAAATGGCCTTATTTTATTCCATTTTTATTTTTAAATCTTTAGTTATCATTTCAGTGGGGAAATCTTTGTTGTTGTTTTTCCAGTGGTATATTTAATTCCAGGGTGACTAGCCACATCTTGCCGCAAACGTGATTGTTCATGACATTTTATACTTCTTTTTAATTTCAGTTCTATTTCAGTATGGAACTGGTGGTCAGTAACCATTTCTGAAAAGCTCCTAGCTTGATTTCCTCTCTGCTCAACAACCCCTGCACCCTACCCCCATTCTACTTTCTCTTCTCTCTTCCTTCCTTTTCTTCCAGGCACCTGTCTTCTGCCACATGCTCATCAAGCCTAATTGCAGCTTTGGGAGGGCTTTGGTGAGGCAGTTCCTTGGCCCTGCTGTCCCTCGAGGATTTAATGCAGGTGGGATGCGTGTGTGGCCCTCGAGCCATGTCAATGACTGCCACAGCTCCTGGATTCTAAAGGCTGGTCACCTCAGGCCCTAAAGTTGTTTCAAGTCTGGGACAGTTTAGTCTTAGAATAGATATGGCAGTAATAATACATTTTGGGTCATTTTGTCCATGGAAATTAACCTTCTGCTAATTCTTCTGCTAATTTTATATAAAAATCTATGACATGCAGACTGTTTTTAGTCTCTCTAAAATTACAATGCTTTAAAAAAACAATTTTCATGAGTGTTAATTTTTTTCTTTTATAACTGAGTAATATTACTGTCATCAAATTGCTAACTATATTTATGTTTTTAACATCATTTCATTGATACCATTTAAACTTTGACCCTGTGTCTAAATGCTAGAGAAATTAAAAGTGAAGTATTAATACCCAAAAGGGTTCCTATACTATAGAGCTCTGGAGTTCATTAAATGTCACTTAATTTTTTTTCTTCAAGTTAGAAACACAATATACTAAGTCATTTGTCTTCTTAGAATTCTGTTGTTTTTAAAATACAGTGTTTTTTTTTTTTTTCTCCAGTCTTAAAAAGAGATCTGTGCTCTTGTGTGCAACTTAAGAAATAGGTCACCCTTAATCAAGAAATTTGTTGGATAACACTTGTTACCATTTGGTAGTATTTTCTTCTTATCCTGTTTTTGTTTTCATTTTTAAACACTATTTCAAGCACACAGAAAAATGCAAGAATACTTTGTGTACTGAACACCTATACAATGACACCAGGTTTAAAGTGTTAACCTTTTGCCGTATTTATTTCTAGTTTTTGTCTTTGGCCTCATTTATATGTATATATGTGTGCATATTTTGAAACATAATTGAGATCATATGATGTATACAATTTTGTATTCTTTTATTTAACATTTTTTAGTATTTTCCCATGTCATTAAATAAATGTTAATGTTTTGTTGCAACACTAAATTTGTGCTAGTGTATGGACAGATTTTCTGCTTTTAAAAAGTGATGATTCTATTCTTGTTTATTTTTACATTGTGTTTTCAGTTCTTTTAACTAATATATCATATACTGTAACTTAAAACACTTTTTCAAAAAAACTACAGTTGTCCCTTATTAGTGGGTCACAAATCAGTTTAGCAGGTTGCAGTCAGCATTTTAAAAAGGAATAGAAAAGATTAGAGTATTCCTTTAATTCTTTGGCAGAAACTGTGCATATTACAGTCAATTCTTTTGTTTCAGTTGTCTGTATCTAAATTTAAATAACAAATTTAACTAGAGGTCACAGTCATAAGCATTAATAGGAATCTTATCAATCAACCCGCTTCATGTATGTTAGAATTTGACATCCATCTTTTGTGCTTACATTTTCTGAATAGACTTATTGGAACTGCATTTATGGAAAGTGGGGTAATAAAATAGTAAGGCCGGGTGTGGTGGCTCACACCTGTAATCCCAGCACTTTGGAAGGCCAAGGCAGGAGGATCACTTAAGCCCAGGAGTTTGAGACCAGCCTGGGCAACATTGCCATCTCCATTAAAAAAGAAAATAAATTTAAAAAAAATAAAATCGTACCACTCACTCTATATCTCTAGGTTTTAACATTGAAAGGGGTTCCTTGCCCTCAAGGTGAGTCTTCCTACTCAGTTTTACTTTGGGGTATGTTGAACTTACTCAAGGATGATGGTCCCTTGGTGGTGGTGAAGTTGTTTCCTTAGTATTTGATTGTAAATTTATCAAAAAATTATAATTTGGATTGCTGATAGAAGTTAGAATTTTGAACTCTTATTCATAAATCTCAAAATTTTTCTTTTATGCCCCAATTCTGTCTTTCCACCTCAACTCTCTGTCTGGAAATACCCTTATCTTCTGTTCAGAGTGAGGGTAGCTTTCTTTCACAGGCACTGATGCAGCAGTGAATTCAGTCAGTTCTCCTAAATGAAGAAACAAAACACATAAATATTTATATTAAATATATATTTAATATGTTGAGTTTTCTCTAAAACTTAAATAGACCCTTTGATATGGCATACTTTTTATATACAGTAATTTTTAAAATACAACGTCAAAATAACAAATCTCAGCATGTTTTTTAGAATGTGTTGGGGCTTTTCTTGTGTGTGCCTGTCACTTTTAAAGAACTTAGTACAATTTAGGAAAAGGAACTCAAGAGGAAGAGGAACCATCAGTCAGAGCTGAATGGTTGGATGTGGCAAATTCATTGATAACAGGAGGAGAAATGAGGAAAGTTGAGAATAGTAGTAGGTCTGTTTTGGGGAGATGTGTAAGACGGAGAGTTGGCTGGCCTACTCCTTGAAGCTATTCATTGTCTCATCTTTAATTTTTTTTTAGAACTATTCTGTATCAGTTACTCTGCTGGGTGCAGGGCGTCCAAAGAGGATTGAGTGCCTTCAAGGGTCTCACAACCTTGCCGGGAAGCCCTGTGAACAAATAATTAAATACCAAGGCCTCAAAGCATAAGCAACTCTGTGCATTGCAGTCCAATTATGTTTAAATCTTGGCACCTCCGTTACTAATTGACTATTGTGAGTAGTAATTATTAAACTTTTTTGAGCCTCCATGCTAATTTTCCTCATTTGTAAAGGGATATTACTAGTTACCTTGCATGGTTTTTGTGAGAATTAGAGCATATGCATGTAAAACAGCAGATGCCTGGCATTATAGTATGTTATCATTGTTGTTATATTGTTACCATTTTTATTACTCAGTATGTTAAGTGCCAAACTAGAGGTTTGTAGTAAGTCCATAAAAGCCCATGGAAGAAGCTTACAACTACTGGCGCTGGTTTCTCTGCATTGTACTGTTGTAGTTCTCTGCCTCCATTGTGTATGTGTATACATACTTCATTATCCATGTCTGTGGAGACCTTTTATTTGTTTGTAGATAGAATGTATTTCTTCATGTTGGTTACTCATCTCATTCCTTTAAGTGTAGGAATTCTCCAAGATTCCCGTCCCTTCCCTTCTTTTCTTTTCCCTTCTTTTCTTTTCTCTTTCCCCTAAAAACTCATCTATCAGTTCCTACTGCTTTAGCCATCACTTCTATGAAGATGCTTCCCAACTCTATAGGCACAGCATTTCCAGCTGCCTGCTGGGCATCTCCATCTGGAATTCCTTCTTGCATTCAAAGTTAACATGTCCAAAACTGAACTCATTCATTCCTCATTAGTTCTCCTTCTTCTTTCCAATCCCTACTAACGGTAGCATTATCACCTCCAGCAAACAGGTTGGAATCTTACATTCATCCCTTACCTTTCCTTTGCTTTCTGATCCCTCCCCAATGTCTTACTCATCCCATCAGTTGGTCACACTAGCCTTTTCCACCTCCATGCTATTGCCATCATTCAGCTTTTCTTCCCCATCACTATTGCCACTACCCTCATTTAGGCCCTCATTATCTCCCACCTGGACTACTGGAAGAGGCTCCTCCTAACTAATCTTCCTTCTCCTTTCCACTGTACGAAACATAGCGCCTGCCAGAGTAACAGGATTAGGCTCAGAGTAACAGTTTTAGTCTTTAGCTCTAATTACATTTCTCCCTTGCAGACAAACCACTTATGCCTCCAGATTTCCTGCAGAATTAAGTCCAGACTCTAAACCTGACTTTCAAGGCCCTTCACTCTCTAGGTTGTCTGTTTTCCTGGACTTGTTTTCCTTCACACATTGCCCAAATTGGTAGCCCCACAGCTCCTGAACTGGTTCTGTGTTCTTCCACCTTCTTGTCCCTGCTTATGTATTTCTTTCTCCTAAAATACCCTTCTTTCTATTCCCATAACTCCATTCCCATCCCCTCTCCTGCTTCTGTTCCCTACTTAGGGAAATTTGACCATCTTTCAGGCTCAATCTGAATGCTGCCTCTACTGTGAGGGACACCTCTAGCAACTAACTGTGCACTGATTTTTTTTCTTTGTTATCTGTTCCTTGTATTATTCAATTTAACCATGTTTTGAATCTACTATTATAGCTCTTTTCTTACAGCTCTTATTTCTTTGTATACCCTTCATATGTGTTGAAGTGGGATTTAAGAGGATAAATAGAAAAGTGCCATAGTGGTGATCTGAGGATCTGAGATACAGGATTGGATGAAGGAAGATAAATTTGTTAGTAGCTGTGGAAGGATATGATGCAGTACTGCAGTCAGCCATCTAAAGTACAGTGTGAGAAGACAGAGCTGACTTGCCCAAAGTTTTACCTCCAAAATCCTTATTTCCATGAAATTGTTTAGCTTTTAGAATGTTAGTGTTATTAGTGTTTACTCTTCATCTGTGATAGATCTAGAGAGGAACTTCAAAGGAGGCCAAGGTCTCCCGAACTAAAATTCACCTTACAAACATATTTAGAGTAATATTATTTAAAATTAGTGATATGCCTATATTAGCTAATTTTCCAGGACTATGTGGTATGCAACATCTTTTTGAGTTGAATCAAAATATTATTTTAGGTTTGGTACATCTCTAGTTTGTCCATCACGCTACCTTCTTTTTTTTATTATTGACTATTACAAAAGCCTCCTAACTGGGTTCCTCATACTCCCTTGGTTTCCTCCTCTCTTGTCTACCCAAGTCATTTTTTACACTGACGATAAATGATTTTGTTTCGTTTCGTTTTCTAAAATATCTGATTATGTCACTGACTGCTTAATAAAATGCCGCAGCGCCTTTGCATTGCTCTTTGGATAAAGAGCAAACCTCTTATGGCCTGTTCATCCTGGGTGGTCTAGTTCCTGCCTGCCACCAGTTTCATTTCATACAATGCTCTCAGCCTTGCATATGCCCCTCCTTGTGCTGCAAATATACCTCCCTTACCTGTTTCCTTCCCACACCCCCTTTTCTTGCTTTGGATATCAACTCAGTCATCACTTCCTCAAGGAAGA
>NW_012105442.1:651121-656325 GCF_000951045.1 Mandrillus leucophaeus
GTGGAGACCTTTTATTTGTTTGTAGATAGAATGTATTTCTTCATGTTGGTTACTCATCTCATTCCTTTAAGTGTAGGAATTCTCCAAGATTCCCGTCCCTTCCCTTCTTTTCTTTTCCCTTCTTTTCTTTTCTCTTTCCCCTAAAAACTCATCTATCAGTTCCTACTGCTTTAGCCATCACTTCTATGAAGATGCTTCCCAACTCTATAGGCACAGCATTTCCAGCTGCCTGCTGGGCATCTCCATCTGGAATTCCTTCTTGCATTCAAAGTTAACATGTCCAAAACTGAACTCATTCATTCCTCATTAGTTCTCCTTCTTCTTTCCAATCCCTACTAACGGTAGCATTATCACCTCCAGCAAACAGGTTGGAATCTTACATTCATCCCTTACCTTTCCTTTGCTTTCTGATCCCTCCCCAATGTCTTACTCATCCCATCAGTTGGTCACACTAGCCTTTTCCACCTCCATGCTATTGCCATCATTCAGCTTTTCTTCCCCATCACTATTGCCACTACCCTCATTTAGGCCCTCATTATCTCCCACCTGGACTACTGGAAGAGGCTCCTCCTAACTAATCTTCCTTCTCCTTTCCACTGTACGAAACATAGCGCCTGCCAGAGTAACAGGATTAGGCTCAGAGTAACAGTTTTAGTCTTTAGCTCTAATTACATTTCTCCCTTGCAGACAAACCACTTATGCCTCCAGATTTCCTGCAGAATTAAGTCCAGACTCTAAACCTGACTTTCAAGGCCCTTCACTCTCTAGGTTGTCTGTTTTCCTGGACTTGTTTTCCTTCACACATTGCCCAAATTGGTAGCCCCACAGCTCCTGAACTGGTTCTGTGTTCTTCCACCTTCTTGTCCCTGCTTATGTATTTCTTTCTCCTAAAATACCCTTCTTTCTATTCCCATAACTCCATTCCCATCCCCTCTCCTGCTTCTGTTCCCTACTTAGGGAAATTTGACCATCTTTCAGGCTCAATCTGAATGCTGCCTCTACTGTGAGGGACACCTCTAGCAACTAACTGTGCACTGATTTTTTTTCTTTGTTATCTGTTCCTTGTATTATTCAATTTAACCATGTTTTGAATCTACTATTATAGCTCTTTTCTTACAGCTCTTATTTCTTTGTATACCCTTCATATGTGTTGAAGTGGGATTTAAGAGGATAAATAGAAAAGTGCCATAGTGGTGATCTGAGGATCTGAGATACAGGATTGGATGAAGGAAGATAAATTTGTTAGTAGCTGTGGAAGGATATGATGCAGTACTGCAGTCAGCCATCTAAAGTACAGTGTGAGAAGACAGAGCTGACTTGCCCAAAGTTTTACCTCCAAAATCCTTATTTCCATGAAATTGTTTAGCTTTTAGAATGTTAGTGTTATTAGTGTTTACTCTTCATCTGTGATAGATCTAGAGAGGAACTTCAAAGGAGGCCAAGGTCTCCCGAACTAAAATTCACCTTACAAACATATTTAGAGTAATATTATTTAAAATTAGTGATATGCCTATATTAGCTAATTTTCCAGGACTATGTGGTATGCAACATCTTTTTGAGTTGAATCAAAATATTATTTTAGGTTTGGTACATCTCTAGTTTGTCCATCACGCTACCTTCTTTTTTTTATTATTGACTATTACAAAAGCCTCCTAACTGGGTTCCTCATACTCCCTTGGTTTCCTCCTCTCTTGTCTACCCAAGTCATTTTTTACACTGACGATAAATGATTTTGTTTCGTTTCGTTTTCTAAAATATCTGATTATGTCACTGACTGCTTAATAAAATGCCGCAGCGCCTTTGCATTGCTCTTTGGATAAAGAGCAAACCTCTTATGGCCTGTTCATCCTGAGTGGTCTAGTTCCTGCCTGCCACCAGTTTCATTTCATACAATGCTCTCAGCCTTGCATATGCCCCTCCTTGTGCTGCAAATATACCTCCCTTACCTGTTTCCTTCCCACACCCCCTTTTCTTGCTTTGGATATCAACTCAGTCATCACTTCCTCAAGGAAGACTGACTTTCCTGCAAAGTTATTTTCCCTATTCTAAGCTCTCATGGCACTCTTGCTCTTTTTCCCTTGTAGCATCTATTACCGGAGTAGTTTTACAGTTCCTCATGATTCGTTTGTTATTACCGGTCTCTTCCATTAGACCGTAAGCTCTGCAAGCTCCACGCCTGGTTTTGCTCACCATTGCATCCAAGCCTAGCACAATATTTGATGCATAGAAGGTGTCCAGTCTTATTAATTGAGTGAATGAATGAATAAATGAATGATGTTTTTGTTCATTAGCTTAAAAAACCCAGTTCTGTAGAACTTTAATGATAAAGATGATAAAATACCAAATATTGCTTTCATTTATGACACTTTAATGACAAGGCTTTTTCGATTTTTGTATATATTGTGGAGTATTAGATAATTAAATGTAGTAAAGTGAGGCTATATAGAATCACAGAGTAAGAAAACAACCTCAGATGTCACATATTCCAGGCTTCTCTCTAATGTGTTATGTCAGAGTCTGTGCAGCTTCTTAGACATCTCTAGTAACAAGCAGCTCAGCATTACCAGAGGTTGCTCTGTTTTTCTTTCTTTATTTTGCGCCAAAATTGGCCTGCTATAGTTTCTGTCCATTAGCATCAGTCTCTAAAGTAATACTTACCGCCTGGCTCAGTGGTTCACCCCTGTAATCCCAGCACTTTGGGAGGCCAGGCTGGAAGATGACTTGAGGCCAAGAGTTCAAAAGTAGCCTGGTCAATACAGCAAGATCCTGTCTCTAAAAGAAAAAAAAAATTAATACTTAGTAGATCTATCTCCTCTCCATAGGGAACCCTTTTAAAAAAACAGACAACTCTCCTGTGCCCGTCCAGATTTATTTCCCTCAGTTCTTCCTTTACGTACTGTGTTCCTGCCACATTGGCTCTAGAAACAACTGTGTCCTCCTCTCTTTCCTTCAGACCTCCACACATAACTGCTTCTCTCTTCAGAACACTTTCACCCCTGCCCCAGATCCCCTGGCTACTTCTGTCTCATCCTTTAGATCTTGTGGAAGTCTCTTTGACATCCCCTGAATTGTGTTAGTTGCTTCTTCAATGTGCTCCCACAGCCCTTATTCTTCCCCTAAAACAATTCGTGTCACATTTTATTGTGATTTTTAAATCCACACTGCTATCCACAAGAAGAGCGGCCACGTCTTAACAGCGCTCCTCATCATATTCTCCACTGTCTGTTTAGCACCAAGCCTGGCGTGTAGTGAGCATTCAGTACACTTTTGACTGAATAAGTTCGAGAACACCAACTTTACCGAGTTCTAAGCTGGCATTCATAGATGTGGTGGCATGTGATTTCACTATTTTCTGGTTATGCTACAGCTTGTCAGGGTCCCTTAAGAGAAGCACTGAGAAAAAATTAGTGTTCCAGATGAAATATGACCTGTGCTACTTTAAACATATTATCTCTGTAAGTTTAGAATTCCATGTTTTTTTGTTTGTTTTTGTTTTTTTGCTCAGAAGCAAAATTTTGTATTCTCTTTTGGTTATGAGCTAAATTTTGAGTGTAGGCATTATCCACTTATTTTAGTACTTTTTTTAAGGAATATTAATGAAGTGAATTTAAAGAAATGGTGTTTTGGAAATAGTTATTTAATTTACTCAAGCTGTTAGTCTGTCCTCCAGATTGTTAAACCACTGACTTATGTGAAAATTAATGGTCAGAAGGTGTGCTTTTCTGAATGTTCTCTTAATTTTTGTCACCCAGTTCATTACAGCTTCTTTTCCTGACCTTTTCAGTAATGCATTCTGAAAGGGGTGTTTCATTATTATCATTGAGATAAGGATAATAATGATTAGGGGGGTGGGAAGAATTCCTTAACTTTTGTTATTTGGGGAGGTAGAAAAGTAAATAACATAGGAGATTATATATGCTAGTAGAGTGGGGAAGACTTTTTGAGAGTTACAAGGAGAAAGAGAGTAGAAGAAAGAAAATGTAAGAGTTGAGAAAAAATAGATCACAAAAAAGTAACAAGGAAAGAGAATGTAATTTACTGATTACTTGATCACCGACCGTGTACTTCCACAGTGTTATGTACTTTGGCCTATGTTATCTCTTCCATACAATGACTATGAAAAGTAGACATCGTTACCCTCATTTTATACAAGAGGTCAAATAGCCTTAGAGTCACACACACGGCTAGTGAATAACAGAAGACTTTTTCAGACCTAGGCTTGTCAGGTTCTAAAGCCAACTGTTCTAATTTGATGTAGCAAATGGTTTTGTACAAAGGAAGCAGATGGAGCATCACTACATAGCATAATGTTTAAAAGTGTATGTAGACTCTAGAGCCTGTTGGCCTGGGATCAAATCCTGGCTCTCTCATGGTTCTGTCACCTACCAGGTATGGTACCTTAGACAAGTTACTTGATTTCTCTGTGTGCCTCATTCCCCATCTGTAAAATCAGGATAATTGTAGTACCCTCCTCTTAGAGTTGTGAATTAATTTAGTTAATATATAGTAAAACATGTAGAACAGTTCCTGACATATAGAAAGCAATATATAAAGCACAATATACGTGTTTGCTACTGCTATTATTGTTATTAGTTTGTGTGTGTGTTGTATGTGAAAGGTCCTGTTTCTAAGAAGTTTGAAGATATTGTTAAAACTGTTGTCAGGGCTGTTAAATCTGTGTGATTTGGTCAGACTTGTCTCAAGGTTTGCCTCTTAGAGTTCTTGCTGTATCATATCCTTAATCCCTGACCAGGCCCAGCCCCGAACACACACACACACACACACACACACACATACACACACACACACACACACACACACACACCTCTTTCTCTTCCTTTTCTAGAATTGAAAGCCAATTCAGACATTCTCTTTATTGTAAAAGAAAGGAAGAATAAAGATTCACTGTAGGTAATACATAAATAAGAATCTAGTGGCCTAAGTTAAAAGTTGTAATTCTAGCAAAAAAAAAATTTTAAAAGCTCTTCTTTTACATTTTCGTATTCCATAATAGGATGCCTCCCAACCTCCCTAAACTTCAGGTTCGTAGGATTTAAGCAAATTGTTACATGACAGTAAAGAGTTTGGGACATTTCTGATGATTATTTGTTTCTGTTGTGATGTAACTGTATTACTTTAACTTCCTTTTCCTAGGAAATTAGAATTTCTTTTTAAAAATCAGTTAAAACTCTTTTAACTTGCTG
>NW_012105442.1:656594-665206 GCF_000951045.1 Mandrillus leucophaeus
TTCTCCTGCCTCAGCCCCCTGAGTAGCTGAGATTACAGGTGCCCGCCACCACGCCTGGCTAATTTTTGTATTTTTAGTAGAGATGGGGTTTCGCCATGTTGGCCGGGCTGGTCTCGAACCCCTGACCTCAGGTGATCCACCCCCCTCAGCCCCCCAGAGTGTTGGGATTACAAGCATGAGCCACCGTACCCAACCAAGATTTTTCTTAAGTAATGGACTAACTCATTATTTTTGGTTATGTTACCTTAATTAATTTAAATTGATTCTTTGTTCAAAAACTCAACAAGGAAGCCTTGATCATTCAGTCAAATATTATAACACTAATTTTTAATATTTTCTACAACATTCAAGAACTGTACTTGTATATTATTTATGTATGCTGTCATCTATTTGATTAGTGTTCATGAGCATTGTTCTGAATATGACTTTACTGTAATATATTGCCCATAGTTTTCTAATTTTTTAAAATGATGCCATTTAGTTCTTGTATGGCAACCATTTGTAATACTTTAAAAAGAAAATGTATTCCTGGGAAGTATTTCTAGCCTCAGGTATAGCAGAAATTATAAAAGTTCAGTCCTCATGGCAAATGATATGCCACATTCTAAGTTAAAGCCTTGTTGTTGCCTAGAATTATAATGCTTGTAAGTAATAAGAGATGGCAACATTTTTGCTGATGGCATTCACTTTAATTTACTTATCAAATAAATTTCTGAGTCTTTTGAATTTGGTTTAATCCTTTCATTCTCTGAGCTTCTTCTCTACCTGTGAAAACAAATCATTTTTTACTACTCCTGTTTACCACCACCATCACCAAATAGTATCACTTCATCCAAGCAATGTGATTTATATGTCATTTTCTGTCAACTGTCACAAACAGTTTAAAACTATGGGTTCTTCTTGTTACCAGAGCAAATGATTAAGATTGTGAGATAGGGTATAGACAGTGGGGAGACCCAGACAGAGGAGAAAGCAAGCCTCAAATGTGAGATTGTCACTTTTTTTTTTTTTTTTTAAACAGAGTCTCAATCCGTCTCCCCACCTGGAGTGCAGTGGCGCCATCATGGCTCACTGCAGCCTCAGCACCCCCCCAACCCTGGCCTCAAGTGATTCTCCCTCGTCAGCCTCCTGAATAGCTGAGATTACAGGCACATGCCACCACGCCCAGCGTATTTTTCTATTTTCTGTTGAGACGGGATTTCACCATCTTGTATGGGCTGGTCTCAAGCTCCTAGACTCATCTCATCACCTTGGCCTCCCAAAGCACTGGGATTACAGACGTGAGCCACTGCCACCAGCGAGATTGTCACTTTTAAAACTAGCCATGGGCTGGGCATGGTGGCTTATGCCTGTAATCCCAGCACTGTGGGAGGCTAAGGCCTCCCAAAGGATTGCTTGTGTCCAGGAGTTCAAGACCAGCCTGGGCAACATAGCAAGACTCTGACTCTGTTTTTTTTTAATTAGCTGAGCATTGTGGCACACGCCTATAGTTCCAGCTACTAGGGAGACTGAGGTGGGAGGATCGCTTAGGACCAGGAGGTCGAGGCTGTAGTGAGTTGAGATTGTGCCACTGCACTCAGCCTGGATGACAGAGCAAAATCCTTCTCAAGAAATACAACAACAACAACCACCCAGCCATAGATTTCTCTAGTTGTTTCCTGAACTCATGGCATCCTCACATTAATTTTCCTCCCTGACCCTGTTTCTTTTCAGTAAAGTCTCATTGTCCAGTTTTAGAAGTGTGGGCATCTTTGTAGCAGTTTTCTAAGTTATCTGATGATCTTGTGAGGGTGTATTAATCCTCTTCCTTCTTTACTTGTTGTCAGGGGGCTTGTACATGACAGCCGGAATAGCCTCCAGTTGAGGGGCTTGGTGGTGCTCCTTATCTCTAAAGCAGCTGGGCCCAGCAGCGTGAACACTTCGTGTCAGAACTATGACATGGTCAGTGGGATCTACTCATGGTAAGAAGAATTTAGTCTTTTGACATTGCTCTCTACGTCATGTTTTCTTTTACTGGACAGAGGCCAGTAAAAATCACCATTCTTTGTCATTCTCTGATTCAAAGATAGATTAAAATATATTATAAGGTTAAAAATGGATTTTTATTGTTTGTAGTGAGTGATAGTCTTGGCCAACTCTACACATAACTCTGGTAAATTTCTTCACACATTTGTGTGAAATACTTTCATTTCTACCTTGGGCATTTAAAATTTTCTGTTCATCACTTCTCCCTCACCTTATGATGTATTATTGTGTCTCTGTGGAGACCTCTGTGCCACTTAGTTCAGGATTTATGATTTTTAAATCTACTCAAAATGATACCTTGTTGGCCAGGCACAGTGGCTCACACCTGTAATTCTAGCACTTTGGGAGGCCAAGGCTGATGGGTCACTTGAGGCCAAGAGTTTGAGACCAGCCTGGACAACAGGTGAGACCTCATCTCTACAAAAAATTTAAAAATTAGCTAGTTGTGGTGGCATGTGCCTGTAGTCCCTGTTACTCAGGAGACTAAAGCAGGAGGATTGCTTGAGGCCAGGGAGGTTGAGCCTGCAGTAAGCCGTGATCGTGTCACTGCACTCCAGCCTGGGTAACAGCAAGACTCTATCTCAAAATAAAATAAGATAAAATAGTACCTCATTGTATAAAGATTGATGCTGCTATCATTTTAAGAGCTATAGTCTACTTTTTTACTGGTTATTGGAATAAAAAATTTTTACATCTCACGCATTTAGATTGAAAAACAAATTTGTAAATATGTATTACTCATTTTTTGCTGCATGTAAAATAAAATTTTCAGTTTTGTTTAAAAAATCACTGGATATATTTTTAGTAACAGTATGTCAGCAATAATTTTATTTAATTCTAGCAATATGCTTGGCACTGTATTAAAAGCCTATATAGATGTAACAATCAACAGTTAGACTTTGGCATATGAAATTAAAACCACCCTAACAATATAGGTGATAAGGAAATTTTCCTCACAAAAAGAAGCATTTCTAGGAACTTTGACTTATGGCTAATTGACCTTGTTGATTTACTTTAAAAATAGATTTTTTAAAAAAATTTTATTTCTAGTGGTCTTGTCCATAAATGTTTTCTGTTCCATAATATTTAGGGATTACTGTTGCTTGCCAGCCAGAAATTCAATGATCCTTCCTCATTAGCAAGAAAGCAAAAAGATTACTGTTGTGACTGCAAATGCCCATTCCTCCAACCAATATAATTTTTTGTAAACCTTTACCATTCATTCATACAAATACCCTTCACTATAAGGGATATCTTGTGATCACCTATTCACTCTGAAATGGTTTATATTTGTTTAGTGCTTTTAGGTTACTAAGCATTTTTATGACAGCTATTCCATTTGGTTCTTATAATAATGACATAGTAAGAGTTGTTAAGCTTATTTTACTCAAGAAAACAGATTCAAAAATTTTGAGGCTTTTTCTGGTGACACAGCTTGTAATGAGGAGAGTTGAAGCTCTAACTGTAGTTCTCATCTTCCCTCCAAACCTCATTGTTGTTTTTTTTTTCTTGATTCCATTCTACCTTTGTAGTCTATTTCAAAATATGTATGTATTTCAGTTATAGATCAGACTAGCATTAAATTAGTATGTTTTTAAAAAGTCATCTTGTAAGCATATCTTTAAAAACTTTTAAATGGAAAACTCTTTGTCACATCTTTAGTACATCTACATCCTTCCCCAAAACCTGCTTAAAATAGAGCTCAAAAGTTTACCTTAGAGGCCGGGCTTGGTGGCTCATGCCCATAATCCCAGCACTTTGGGAGGCTGAGGCAGATGGATAATGTGAGTCTAGGAGTTCAAGACCAGCCTGGGCAACATGGAGAAACCTCGTCTCTACAAAAAATATAAAAAATTAGCCAGACTACAGGCACATGGTGGCATGTGCCTGTAGTCCCAGCTATTCAGGAAGCTGAGGTGGAAGGATCCCTTGAGCCTTGGAGGCAGAGGTTGCGGTGAGCTAAGATCGCACCATTGCACTCCAGCCTGAGCAACAGAATGAGACCCTGTCTCAAAAAAAAAAAAAAGTTTACCTTATAAATTTTGTAGAAAACTCTTGGCTAAGTTTAGTTGAGATAACTAGAGAAAATATATAAAAATTTAGAATGAGTACTAATTACCTGTTAGTCCCTGGAAAGCAAATGGACCTCACATTGCCTTGTATCCCGTGTATCTCTGTTTTTGTTTAGGAATTCCATTGATTTTCATACTGCTGACTTTGACCCTTTCTTATTAGTCATCTGCTTGTACATTTGGATAGCTACACATACAGATAGTGAGCACCTACTATTTTTTTTTTATCTCTAATCCTAAAATAATCCTTGCAAAATACTACTTGGTACATAGTAAATATTCAATAAGTATTTGTTACATAAGTAAGTTATTCCCATTTTACAGAAGAGATTACTAATACTCAGGTTAAGACTTACCTGAAATATTTTAGCTAGAAAGTGATACAGTTGGGATTGAAATCCTATTTTTATCTCAAAGTGTGTATACTCTTTCTACTCAGCAGGAACTATTAATCTGTATGCACATGGTGCACTGTGATCCAACCTTGTGTTTCTAAGTTCTTATCTAGCCTTTAGGAAACAATTTCATTGCTTTTGGTCCTTCACATAACATGTTGGTAGATGGTCATTGTAATCCAACCAAGTTGACTAAAAGAAATTTGGAAAAGAGTAGGGGTACACTGTGAACATGAAACCTTTCCAAATAACGTAAATGGGCTTTATACTCAAGTGTATAAAATCCACAATTACATTTAGGGAATAATCCTAGCATGTAAACCCAGGCTATTTTCTGTAATCAAACTTCATTTAGTAAGTCATTGGGGTGTTTGGGTGTTTTACACACTTGTTAATGTGAAAAAGTAATTTGGTATAGTACTATGAGAAACCATGAATTTGTTTCTCTACCCCTGAAGTCATTTGTTTAGCTCTTGCTTCCTTAATTGTTCAAGTGTAACTTTTGCTGGAGGCTTGTATCTATAATGCCACAGTGAATTATTTAACATTTGAGGGAAGTACTGATTTGGGAGCTTTTTAATTCACCTCCAAACTACTGGGATTTACCTTGTTGGTAGGTTTTCTCTCATAAACTTGACTTTGATGTCAGACAATGGGACCTGAGTAAATTACCTGAAGGACCAAATGGGAGGGAGGTGATCTCTTTTGTTTGGCCTAAGGATATAATTGGTGCTGTGGATGTCTAGTGAACTAATAACAGCCAGGAGAGGCAGAATTTAGACTAAAATGTAATAACTACATTTTGAAAATCGGGCAGGAAAGCCACATTTATAAAAATGTACCATAAACGTTCACCATAGCCTTTGCCAACAAGACTGTGAGCTTTATTTAGGCTTATTCCACTAACCTTGACTTTTTAAAAATTGGTTGCAAAGCCAGTCAAAAAAGTATTACTAAATTTACAATTATCCCTAGCCACAATCAAGAAAATGTTTACAACTTCCCATTCTATTAGTAATAACATATTTTTATTTTGTGTACAAAAGATAGTTTATTACAATATATAATGTATAATATTAAAAAGTATAGATTTTTCTCATGATATGATTATTAAGTTTACAGAAATTCACGTGAATATTTTGGCTGATAGTTCTGCTTTCTTGGTTGTTTTATCAAGAACTGACTCAATCTTCTCTTCTAACTAGTAGTTAAAAGCAGGCCACAGACTGAACATATTTGCACTCTACTTTCATTTCCTGAAGTTTCCCAGACCTTCTTAACTGGTAGAAGAGACTGAAACAAGTATGCCAAACGCATTTTCTTTTCTTCTCGAGTACCCGGCTGGACTACACTTCTCAGCTTCCCAAGCAAGTGACTGGCCATGTGACTGAGATCTAGCCAATAGAGTAGGAGTAGAAGTGATATTTACTATTTCCTGGCCATAAAAATGTTGCATTTGTCATGCTCCGTAAGCAGATGATCTGGGAAGTGAGCCATTCAAGATGCAAGTTGCCTGTGTCCCTGAATCACTCTTGAAGGAAAGTCACCTGCCCATCAGGAACATGCATACAGACTAGATGTATGAGAAGAAAAACTGATTTGTTAAGCCACTTAAATTTTAGGGTTTCTCTGTTAACAACAGCAAATGTTACCTTTTTCCTTTTTTTTTTGAGATAGAGTCTCGCTCTATCACCCAGGCTGGAGTGAAGTGACGCAGTCTTGGCTCACTGAAGCCACTGCCTCCCAGGTTCAAGCAGTTCTCCTGCCTCGGCCTCCCAGGTAGCTGGGATTACAGGTGCCCGCCACTGTACCCAGCTTCTATACCCCACATCTTTGTGGGGTATAGAAGTACCTAGCAGGGCCCAGAACAGTACCAACATTGTAATTAATAGGCACTCAGTACGTAACTGTTACATGATTGTATGAATTTATGGAAAAGAGATTAGCTTTATTATGTATGCAGGTATTATGGATTGAATTTTATCCTCCCAAAATTCATGTGTTGAAGTCCTAACACCCTAGTACCTCACAACGTGACCTTATTAGGAGAAAGGATCTTTATAGAGCCAATCAAGTCAAAATGAGGTAATTAGAATGGGCCCTAACTCAATATAACTGGCATCCTTATAAAAAGGGGAAGTTTGGACACAGATATTCATATACAGGGAGAATGCCCTGTGAACTGAAGGCAGCCATCTACAGGCCAGCCTCACAGCCCTAGAAACTCATATATGAGAAGTAGGGAATAAAGATGAGGTGGAAAGGAAAGGTTGAAGTCAGACTGTGAAGGGCCTGAGGAATTAGGGCGATATCCTGGAGAAATTGTGGGGAGTTCAAGAGACAGCAGAGTGGACTTGGAATCTGGAAGCTGACTGCCCCACCTAGTAGCCGCGCCTCAGTGGGTACTTCACAGAATGTTTTCAGAATTAAACAAGTGAGTAGAATAATGCATGGCATAGTAAGCATTCTGTAAGTGTTTGCTCTTATTCTTAGCTATTATCACAAAGGTGTTTAAGCAAAAGGGGTCACGTTACTGTATCTGTGCTATGGAACATAATTAGCTGATGCTTAGAAGGTGACCCTGAGAGGTGAGGTCCAAGATAAGAGAGTCAGCCAGGGAATTATTGAAGTAGTCTAGGCAAAAACTGAGAGGGAAAGCAGAGACTTGGAGAGGCAATGGAGCTGTTGCCCATAGCAAGCAGTTAAAAATTGGCTGAACCAGACTTGAACCCATTGGGTCCTTTGATTTCGTGCCTTTTTCTTGTCAGCATTTACCAATTTCTCTTCCAGAGCTAAAGTTATAACTAGATGTTCAGTGAGACAAAGGGTTCTGGGATCAAATAAGTGTGGGCATGCCAGGTTAAACAGAGTTAGAAAGATTCCTTCATTTAAGAATTCTCAGGAGTTAGGTACAGATTTATGTATCATGACTCTGACATGTTGTTTCCCAGTCATTTGACTACAGAACCCATTGGCCCCTGTCAGTAGTAGTACACCTTGTGGAAAGCTGCAAAAGTTAGGTAAATGTTTCTCTATATCAGCATGCCTAACTTTGAATCCTAATGAGAACTCTGTGAGGCAGAAATAACAGTTTCAGGCTGGGCATGGTGGCTCACGCCTGTAAACCCAGCGCTTTGGGAGGCTGAGGTGGGCGCATCATTTGCGATCGGGAGTTCGAGACCAGCCTGGCCAACATGGTGAAACCCCATCTCTACTAAAATAAAAAAGAAAAGAAAAGAAATAACCATTTCACCAGTGAGAAAACTGAGACTCAGAAAGGTGAAGTAACTTTCTAAGGTCCCATATTAAGTAGTCAAGTAGAGGAAGAAATATATATATTGGTTATAAATTGTCTGAGTTCAAATTCTTGTTTCATCACTTACTAGCTGTGTGACCCCAGACAAGTTAGATAACCTCTCTGTGCCTCATATGTCTATCAGGTGGATTAAATAAGTTAATACATCGAGAACCCTTAGAACAGTGCCTCATACATAGACTATGCTTCACAAATGTGGTTTCTTATTGCCATTCCAGACCCCAGTCATGCTGCTTCATGGCCTTTATTAGATTTCCCACTCCTTCAGAGTAGGCACTTAGCTTTGTATACCTTTATAGCTCACCAATGCCTTGAACATAGTATTCATTTAAATCTCTATCTGGATGACTGGATCGTCTGTATAACATAAGTGTTTTAGACTGAAACAAACATTTGAAACACATGCTTTACAGTGTAAGTCTTACAGAGTAGTTTAACATGGACCGTGACTTAAAGGGATGTCAGTTTATTATGTCCTTTGCAACCTGTAGTTCAGGATGTGAGCTATAATCAGACTCTAAAGCACTCTTCATGAAACAATCTTAATTTTTAAGCTAGTTATTATGTGAAGCAATATAATATATTTAAAGAAGGAAAAGAAAAGTATTGGTCAGGTGCCATGGCTCATGCCTGTAATCCCAGCACTTTGGGAGGCTGAGGTGGGTGGACCACAAGGTCAGGAGTTCAAGACCAGCCTGGCCAAGATTGTGAAACCCCGTCTCTACTAAAAATACAAAAAAATTAGCCAGGCATGGTGGTGGGCACCTGTAATCCCTGCTACTCAGGAGGCTCAGGCAGAGAATT
>NW_012105442.1:667196-669674 GCF_000951045.1 Mandrillus leucophaeus
GTGAGCCACTGTGCCCAGCCAAAACAACTACTTTTATCTTATTACCTATGTGACTTCTGGGGTGGCAGGTGAGTTGGCGAATAAGAAGAAAATCATAACCAACCATTTTCTGTATTTATTTGTAATGCTGATAAGAGAAGACTGTATCCTCTATGTGCTTTTAAACATAGCTCAGATGATTGGGCCGGGTGCAGTAGCTTATGTGTGTAATCCCAATACTTTGGGAGGCCAAGATGGGGTGTATCACTTGAGGTCAGGAGTTTGAGACCAGCCTGGCCAACATGGCAAAACCCCGTCTCTACTAAAAATACAAAAAAAAAACCCAATTTACCCAGGCGTGGTGGTACATGCCTGTAAGTCCCAGCTACTCGGGAGGCTGAGGCGGGAGAATGTCTTCAACCCAGGAGACAGAAGTTGCAATGAGCCAAGATTGTGCCACTGTACTCCAACCTGGGCGACAGAGCAAGACTCTGTCTCAAAAAAAAAAGAAAAACAGAAAAAACCATGGTTCAGATAATTGTATTTTATCCTTATTACCCTAGCATTCAGCATATTTCTAGCATATAGATAGCAATGACTGTTTGATCGTGGCTGAATTATTGTCACTAGTAGCGGTAGTATTTGTCTTAGAGCAGGGAGGGCTTTATGAAAAAGTTCCAAAACTCATACACTATAAACAAAAAGATTAATATATTTGCATTAAAAAAAACTCTTCAGTGGAAAAAATTCCCATGAAGTCAAAAGACAAAGCCCATATTACGAAAATATTTACAACATACATGACCAAAAGCCAAGTTGTAACCTACAAATCAGTTGAAAATCTTATAAATCAGGAAGAAGAAGAAAATTACAACACAAATATGGACAAAAGACATGAACAGGCAGTTAGCTTAGAAACCCTATCCTGTAATTAGAATGAGGGCTTTGGAGTCCCTGGGCTGACCTGAACTTTCTTCCTTTGGCCTCTTTGACCAGATGAAATATCCTGTGAAAATGCATAAACTATAAATAAAAATAATAAACTATTAAAAAATTATTTTTGTTAAAAAAAGCAGGAATGAAGTAAACTGCTATGTTTAGATTAGCTTTAGCTTTTTAAAATTTGCCATCTGTTCAAATGGACACCATCAATTTCTTGGCATTTGTGCTAATTCTTCACTCTATGTGGTATATTCAATTGATTAAGGTTAAATTAATGATATGCAGGTAGTCCCTGGCTTACCATGGTGCAACTTAAAATTTTCCAACTTTTAATGGGTTTGTCAGGATATAACCCCATTGTAAGTCAAGAAGCACCTGTACGTACTGAGGTAATTATTGGGCGTCAAGAACTTATCATAAAAAGCATCATAAACATAACTATAAGTTAAATCAAGAAAACATCTTAAAATCAAATTACAGATCTTAACATTAATTTCTCCTCTAAGTGAAAATTGGTTACGCTTAGTGTGGTGTTAGAGGAAGTGATAGAATATTTGGAGGACTGTGTGAAATAATCTTAAGGAGAGAAGTGGAGAATATAAAAAGCTGTGAAAGAGGCCAGTTTTTTTTTTCTATAAACCTTTAAATTTAGGGACTTGAACTTGGTCTTAGCTGCAAATATTGTAGTTCATAATTTATCATTTTAATGTGGTACTAATTAGCATCTGATGACTTCTAATTATAGTAACAATAGGCTGTGACTATCTATCAATCCTCACCTTCATTCCACACATTAGAATTCGTCTAGCACTTAAAAATGCCAAACAAAATTAACAAACTATATTTCCCCTGGGGACCAATCAAGTCAGAAAACATCTTAAGAAATGAGGCTTAAGGTGGAACATGTTGATCATGTTATTTATTTAGCGTCGATTATATAAACATGAAATAAGTAATACTGAAATATGTAGCATTTTAAAAATCAGTTATGGTTTTGTTTTGTTTTTAAGATAACATGTGAATGCAAACAAAGAGTCTGGAAGGAACCTTACTCACCTGCTAATAACAGTGGTTGAAGAAGGAAGGGGTTGGAGAGGTTTGGAAACAGATATAAGGGAATAGTCTAAAGGTGACTTCATTTGTAGTATTTCAGTTTTTTAATAAACAACCTATTCATGTTATTTTGTAAAACTAAATTTAAAAATGAAAAAGTTATATTTCATACTTGTAAAGCAATAAAAGCCTATTTAAGAAACGTATCTTTTTGTACTACAAGAACCTTAAAAATGAGGAACGCTTGACAGTGATTTTAAATGATTATGCAGAATAATTGAATTTAGTGTAGGCTTTTGAAAATAATTTCCTAAAGATATCTCAGCTCCCTTTTCAGAGAGATCTCAAGAGATGAAAGCATGTGCAATTTGATTACATATTCCTATTGATTGTATTCTACTTACAACAGTAAATGTAAACTCCAGATACAAATCTAGTAATATTACTAATTCATTACAACCAGCACTTATTTTCTTCATTAAGTTTTTATTGTTATGTTCAACT
>NW_012105442.1:669724-672820 GCF_000951045.1 Mandrillus leucophaeus
TACGAAAATATTTACAACATACATGACCAAAAGCCAAGTTGTAACCTACAAATCAGTTGAAAATCTTATAAATCAGGAAGAAGAAGAAAATTACAACACAAATATGGACGAAAGACATGAACAGGCAGTTAGCTTAGAAACCCTATCCTGTAATTAGAATGAGGGCTTTGGAGTCCCTGGGCTGACCTGAACTTTCTTCCTTTGGCCTCTTTGACCAGATGAAATATCCTGTGAAAATGCATAAACTATAAATAAAAATAATAAACTATTAAAAAATTATTTTTGTTAAAAAAAGCAGGAATGAAGTAAACTGCTATGTTTAGATTAGCTTTAGCTTTTTAAAATTTGCCATCTGTTCAAATGGACACCATCAATTTCTTGGCATTTGTGCTAATTCTTCACTCTATGTGGTATATTCAATTGATTAAGGTTAAATTAATGATATGCAGGTAGTCCCTGGCTTACCATGGTGCAACTTAAAATTTTCCAACTTTTAATGGGTTTGTCAGGATATAACCCCATTGTAAGTCAAGAAGCACCTGTACGTACTGAGGTAATTATTGGGCGTCAAGAACTTATCATAAAAAGCATCATAAACATAACTATAAGTTAAATCAAGAAAACATCTTAAAATCAAATTACAGATCTTAACATTAATTTCTCCTCTAAGTGAAAATTGGTTACGCTTAGTGTGGTGTTAGAGGAAGTGATAGAATATTTGGAGGACTGTGTGAAATAATCTTAAGGAGAGAAGTGGAGAATATAAAAAGCTGTGAAAGAGGCCAGTTTTTTTTTTCTATAAACCTTTAAATTTAGGGACTTGAACTTGGTCTTAGCTGCAAATATTGTAGTTCATAATTTATCATTTTAATGTGGTACTAATTAGCATCTGATGACTTCTAATTATAGTAACAATAGGCTGTGACTATCTATCAATCCTCACCTTCATTCCACACATTAGAATTCGTCTAGCACTTAAAAATGCCAAACAAAATTAACAAACTATATTTCCCCTGGGGACCAATCAAGTCAGAAAACATCTTAAGAAATGAGGCTTAAGGTGGAACATGTTGATCATGTTATTTATTTAGCGTCGATTATATAAACATGAAATAAGTAATACTGAAATATGTAGCATTTTAAAAATCAGTTATGGTTTTGTTTTGTTTTTAAGATAACATGTGAATGCAAACAAAGAGTCTGGAAGGAACCTTACTCACCTGCTAATAACAGTGGTTGAAGAAGGAAGGGGTTGGAGAGGTTTGGAAACAGATATAAGGGAATAGTCTAAAGGTGACTTCATTTGTAGTATTTCAGTTTTTTAATAAACAACCTATTCATGTTATTTTGTAAAACTAAATTTAAAAATGAAAAAGTTATATTTCATACTTGTAAAGCAATAAAAGCCTATTTAAGAAACGTATCTTTTTGTACTACAAGAACCTTAAAAATGAGGAACGCTTGACAGTGATTTTAAATGATTATGCAGAATAATTGAATTTAGTGTAGGCTTTTGAAAATAATTTCCTAAAGATATCTCAGCTCCCTTTTCAGAGAGATCTCAAGAGATGAAAGCATGTGCAATTTGATTACATATTCCTATTGATTGTATTCTACTTACAACAGTAAATGTAAACTCCAGATACAAATCTAGTAATATTACTAATTCATTACAACCAGCACTTATTTTCTTCATTAAGTTTTTATTGTTATGTTCAACTGACACAGCATGCACAAATGCAGCAATTATATGTTGAGCAAGAAAAGGGAAGGCTCTTTATGTTTAACATACTGTACGTCAGAAGTCATTATTTCACCAGAGCTTTTGGTAAAACACAAAATAGGATCAGCCACTTACAAAACAGTGTAATTAACCACAAAAAGTAGGTGGGCTCACCTACTAATCTATTCAGCTGAGTTAGTTTATTATATGTAAATAACATGATACAGATTAGCCTGCCTAATCTATCGCAGCAAAATACAAGCTGTATAAATTGTTTTTGTTAATGGTAAAAAATTTTTAAATCCTTTCCTTAAAGAAGGGCTATATGATGACTGGTAAGTAGCCAAAGTTAAAGGCACTGTCCAGTGTCTAATTCTACATTTTAAACAGTGCTTAATTTTGGGCATTCATCATGTGATAAAAGTCGTGCAGATCACTTAAAATGATAATTTTATTGGCAGAGTCAGCTTAGTAGCTTCATGACTTAATGGTAATCCTTTGAACTCAAACGGAAGGCATCTCAGTGGTAAACTGTGTTATAATAAAGGCATAGATGAAGGGCCAGAGATCTGGGTTCATGTCTCAATTCTGCAATTGATTAGCTATTTGACCTTAAGTAAGTTACTTAATCACTCTTTGAAATTACTCATCTGTACAGTAGGGGCAATAATGGGCTTCAAAGCAGGAGCTTAACTAACAGGGTACACATCTAGCTAGGTTCAAGTATCCTATGGTCCAGTATAAGTCATCCTGACCACCCTCTGTCTCTATAAGGCGCAGCACTGGACACTGAAAGAAATGCAAATATGAGTAAGAAATAGTCTTTGACCTCAAATGAGAAGGTAAGGAAATAATGTATGCATCTAGAGTCTTCCTGACACTTGCTTTTGATGTATTTCCTTTCTAAAACTCTTTTGCTAGAACTTAACTACTAGAGCTATTTCCACATTTACCATTGGGTTCACAATCCACCCATGTCCACTGATAAACCCTTTGTTTAACTAAAGGTAAGTAGTCTTTAACACCCTTCACATACAATGATAGGTGAGAGCTGACATCTGTAGGTGGCTTAGTGCCTGAGAAATGTCTTCCTCACTGTGCTCTTGGACTTTCCTTCTCACTCCTGAAAATGGGTGTGGTGTTGGTAATAGAGGCAAAGAGGGCAGATTCTGTGATTGGTTATCTCTAATCCTGGCATCCTCCCTCTCTGTAGTTACTGGACTCTTGAGTCTCCCTTTTCTGTTGTTAAGATTTCCATCATTCCCTCCTCTTCTCAAGGTTTTTGTATTTTGTTTTTTGAGACAGGGTCTCCCTCTGTTGCCCAGGCTGGAGTGCAGTGGAACGATCAAGGCTCACTGCAGCTTCAATGTCCC
>NW_012105442.1:677725-689610 GCF_000951045.1 Mandrillus leucophaeus
CCTCAAGTGATCCGCCTGCCTTGGCCTCCCAAAGTGCTGGGATTACATACGTGAGCCACCACACCTGGCCTGGGCCTCAAGTTTTTAAGTGGAGTAAAATATCCTTAATTCTTCAATTGCATTCCCTGCAGGATTAAATACAAATTCCTTAAAATAGCAACTGGCAATTCCTAACAGCCCTAGAGTAGAAGTGAGGAAGATAAAAGCATGATCAATGTTTTTCTTTGTCATCAAGAAGAGGGTATATGCAAGACTGTAGGTTGATCTAAAGTGATTGTTTAGGCCCCATCAGGTAGGAAGTGAGGTTGAGGGAGCCCAAAACTAGAGAGAAAGTAGTGATCAAGGGACTGGAGGTCATGATGAATCAGATTGCAGGGGTGGAAGTGGTAATGCAATGAGAGAGCTAAAAAGACAGTAGGTTGTAGATGGAAAGTTGGATATCCAAGTGGAGATTTCAAAAGTGGAACAGTTCTGAATGGTTATGTTCCAGTTGTGCCTTAAAGTGGGTTTGACAGAATACAGTGGAGGTGGTTGAATTGAGTAGATTGAAAAACTATAGGGTGGGCAATTCACATGATAGAAGTCTACCAGAACAACAGAACTGAGACCTCAATAAATTAGAGGCACAGAGAAGAGGAGTGATGGTGGAAGTAGAGCTGGTTTCAAAGAAACAGTGGTTTTCACTAAGATGAGGAGGAAACAAGGGGAGCATTGAGCACTGGTCCCACCTCTCAGCTCCTCAGTTTGTGGCTTGCAGAAATTAGGCATATCTACTCATGAACATACAGGATTTGGACACTCCAGGAAAAGCCATGGTGTAATTAGAACTAGAATATAGAGGGAAAGTTCTGTGAAATCTTGAAACACTTAACACATTGGTTTGTAATGACTGATTTATGTATATGTTTTCTTACTAAATAGTACCCTCTAGAAGTCAGGGCCTGTATCTTAATCATCTTCCAACCTAACACCTCTCCCACCACTGAGGCCTCTATTACATTTTGTACCTTTGAGGCACTTCTCATCTATTTTATAGTAATCTGTATATTTATCTTGTCTCTCTGCTAGATTTGTTTCTTTGCGCATTCATTCATTCATTCATTCAACATTATTGAACACCTGCTATGTGCAAAGCTGACTATAATAAATGTAGAAATATAATTATTATTATAGCTAACATATAGAGATTTCTGTAAGTCTGCTACTGTTCCGTATTCTTTATTTATATTAGCGCATTTATATAACGCTTAACATTGGTTAAGAAACTGCTTTTCTCGGGAAACAGGCTTAGAGAAATTTAATAACGTGCTCAAGTTCATAGTGTAAGAAAATCACAGAGTTGAGTTTCAAATCCCATTTGACCATAGAATTCATGCTCTTTCTATTACCGTAGACAACCTATGAATTAGGGTGCCTTACAGATACTTTCTTAGTCATCTTGACATCTTCAGCACTGAGCACAAATCTTTATGTTCGAAGGTTTGTGGTGTGGAATTATATAGTGGACAGAAATCAGGTTACAGACTTTTTCTTTGACCTCCAAAGCCCCAGCACTATGGTGGGCACTCAAGTGCTCCATGTATTATTGTTGATTTATTGAGAAAAAATTTTCCTAAGGGGTTGAATGTGGATTTTGATGGGGCTCTTTACAATTTAAAAATAAAAATGTTTATGTTTGCAGGCCATTATCTCTATTACTGCATGTTTCCTTTCACACATTTATTCTTTATATGTTGTGAAATACAGATATTTATGTATTTTCTTTGACACAGGAACCTTTTTTTAAAATAGACTTGTGCCCTAAGCAGAGATTCTAATGGGCTTTCCCTGTAGACAAAGAGTAAAGTGTATTTCATTTGTCATTAGTCCTGAAATGCTCAGTGCTGCAAATTTTGTTATTTTTGAAAACCATTACATTCGTACTCATTAGAGACACCATTTCAAGGAAATACTTGAATGATTATGCACCTACAAGATTTTCTCTTGTCCATGGGTAATTTGTATCCTGTAGTAATATGGAGCTTCTATTACTCTATTACAATTACTAACATATTTGTTGCAAATAATGATGTAATGGATTTTTTGAGGCTGTACATAGGAGAACCAACAAACTGCGACGCAAAACAAGTTTCCACCCCCTTTTTCCAAAGCTATAGTTAATCACTTGAACACTATCCAATATAGTAGAAAGCTGGCAGACTTTTCTTTGCAGCAGGCTGTGTAAAAATGTTTATAATTTACAGCTTATTATGCCATGCAAACGACTGTGTTCCCAATGAAGGCGAGTGAGAAAATATGGCTGTTAAATTACTTAACTCCTCTTTGTTACTTGTTTTCTGGCAACAGTGGAAGGATACTTTGCACTTAAAATGCATTTCTGTATTTAATTTTATACCATTCAACTCAGAACTTTAAAAAAATAGGGATTTACTTTTTATCTCTCTATAGATAGGCCAGACCAATTTAAATTTAACAAATACAGTAAACTGAAAAATCAGAATTGTCAGGGAATTAAAATGTAGTAATACAAAATTATTAGGGTTTAATTCAATTTAGGGCTTTAACTTTGCAAAACCTTTGTTACTGACATGTCTGCAGCGGTTTATAGGCAACTTGTTATTTTCAAAGGTACTTTATGTAAATTTTGTTTTATATTGTCTGCAGCACTTTGGCTGAAAGTTGATCTTCCTCAAAAACAATCAGAGGGGTAGGCAAGGTAACTTGGACCTCTCTGTTATCTGTTGAATATATTCACCCATTTTAGGTCTTTCCTTAGCATTTTCTAATTTTATTGATACCCTTTTTAAATTCAGAAGATCCCTAATGTCAGGTACCACGTTGTCTTTTGTGGTTGCCGTTCTTTCTGTGCCTGGTATACTACTACAAGTTTATACTCAATCAGTACACCCCAGATCATGACCTCTGTTTGTATAGGAAAGTAGCTAAAGCTGGTTTTTAGGTACTGTACCTTCAATGAAGGAAGTTCTGAGGAAGGCAAGTAAAAACACTACAGCTGGTGTTTAAAAGTTTATATAATGTTTTTTCCTTCTAATTCTTCAGCTTTAAACGTGGGGAGTAGTAGAAAACTTTCTATTTAGTTTACACTCCCTGAAGGTATAAGAGAAGAAACATTTATATTTAAATATTTAAAACATTCAAAAAACATGTTTAATTTTTCCACTTTCTGATTTTAGAATTAATTTAGAAACCAGGGACTCTGTAGTACTTGACCGGTTCTTAGTAATTGCACATTCTTTTCTCCATAGCGCAAATAATCGGATAATGAGTGTGTGTGTAGTGTGTGTGTGTGTGTGTATATATATATATATTATATATATATGTATTTTAAACATAGCCTCACTCTGTCACCCAAGTGGGAGTGCAATGGCATGATCTCGGCTCACTGCAACCTGTGCCTCCTGGGTTCAAGTGATTCTCCTGCCTCAGCCTCCCAAGTAGCTGGGATTATAGGCATGCACCACCACACCAGCTAATTTTTAGTATTTTTAGTAGAGACGAGGTTTTACCATGTTGCCTAGGCCGGTTTTGAACTCCTGAGCTCAGGCTATCCTCCCACCTTGGCCTCCCAAAGTGCCGAGATTACAGGCGTGAGCCACTGTGCCCGGCCAATAAACTGAGTATATTTAAATGGGAATTTTTGTGCACCTGCAACTCATGTTTTTAAGAAATAGTGGATTGCTATCTCAGAGAAAATAAGATTATGTCAATATCAAGGCGTTATCATTTTTATTGTTATTGTCCTCTTCAAGGAACTTTTTGGTATATAAGGAAAATTTTTTCATTTTCTACCTCAGATCTTTTTTTTTTTGAGCTAACCATTACAACACATTTACAGTCATCTCTGATGGTGTCAAAGTAAAAAATTGAACGTAACGATTTGTTCTGTTTTCATAGCTGCTGCTTTTTTGGGTAAACAGAGACCTGGGATCTTCTGGAGCTCAGCCCTTTGGGTGGGAGAATGGGTGCCTAGCGCTGCTCTCCGCTGACCTCTTCTGGTCTCCTGTTTGAGCTGTCATTGAAGTAGATAGCTGCTTCCTCTTAGACTGCCTTGGTGAAAGAAGCCAGGTGGTCAAGGAAAAGTGGAGGAAAATTAGCCAATATAGACTTTGTTGTGATAACCTCCCCACCTCTTTACTGTTCAGGATTCCTTTTGTTATTCTCCCACCCCTGTTTAAAAAAGAGTCTCTGCCAGGCACTTTATATTATAAAATTATCATTGCTTGATTTTCCATTTTGTTACATATGCTTGTAACTGCCAATCTGAGCTTCTGTTGACCACAAGATAACCACTGTCACATCTTATTAATGAGTGCAAAATTAAAGAAAATTCAAATATTTGTTAACAGATGTTACTTTATCGGGGGAAGGGGGAATACATTGCTTTCCTTAGACATTTTGGAAAGGGAAAATTACTCACCTGTGAATAACTTGTTATGTACTGTAAGTAACCCTTAAATATCTGGGTACCCCCAACTGGGGACCACTAATCTAACAGTACCATCAAGCAATAAAGTGCTCGTTATTTTTTGCTGTAGAAATGGTGACCATTACTAATTTGGCACCATTTTCAAACAGTAAAAGGTGATCTGCATGTTATTGTTATAAATTATGAATATTATATTGGGAGCTTTTATTTTTATCCATAGAATAAGGAGTTGGAGATGTAACCCAAAGCCCTGATGGTGTCCAGGGACAGAATTCCACTTTTTTCCTAAAACTGGGAGGTCAGGCACGGTTGTAATCTATATGCTATCTTTGCAGAACACATGGTCATCAAACATAAAATTCAGACAGCTTTACATTTTGAGATAAAATAGGCTCATCATATACAGAAGAAGCCTTTATGTCTGGGGGCTACATTAAAGGCTGTAGTTCATACTATTCCCTCGTCACTCTGGGTCTCTCCCTGGCCTCCTCCCATTTTGTGCCCTCTCAGTTTATCACACTTCATCTCTTGTCACACCTTTGTCTCATGTTTCCTCCACATCTGGTTGTGCTTTTTTTCTGTTATTGAACATCATCTAATAATACCTAAACCATTTAAACCCTCTGGAATAAGGCAGAGGTGAGAGCAAATGAATAAACTGAAGATTTTAGAGCAGTGGAAAGAGACACACTGACAAAATGGCTGCTCTGACAGAGCTGCAGGGTGCCCTGGAGGAGAGGCTGGCCATACTCCTCTGTCTCCACCCTCAGCAGGCTCGGTCTTGGTTTGTTCCTTGAGATTCATAATTACATGTAGTATTGAAATGAACTTAGAGCAGTAGTGACCAGCATGGGGCCTAGTTGCTTTTTCTTTTTCTGCTGTTTCAACAATATAACTTGTTTTTGTATTATGATTGACATCTTATGATTATCTGTACCTTTTGTGACTTCTGGTTACCAGAAGCTTTTTCTGATAGAAGAAAAGCAAAATTCAAAGCCAGGAATAATGCTGCAACCATATATACAAAGTTTTATGTACACAATATGCGCAAAGCTATAGATGTAGTTTATGTTTTGTTTTTTAAAAAATCTTTGGAGTCTATACATTTTTTGTTCATTAAATGAAAAATGTTGGTAGGTTAAATACTGTTGAATTAAAACACTGTTGAGGAAGGGAGGACGGCAGTCACTTAAAAAGCTAAATCAGAATAGATATATAGGGCCTCTTTAAAAAGGCCCAGTATTCATGAAAAAAGGAAATCTGTTATACTAAAAGAGGAAAATGAGTATTACTATCATGCTACGATGATGCTACTCTAAATGCCTCAAAACCACCTAAAAATCCATTCAGAAATCTGCCATATTGTAGACCATAGCCATATATAATAGCTGTACTAAAACATAATGGCATTTACATTTAAAAAAAAAAAAAGGCAAGCTTTTGTAAGTATCTGATTACACCTGAGCTATACTGAATGCCATAACGAAAGAATTAAACCAATCTGTCCTCTGCTCTCTAAAAGTTTATTATATTTTACAGATGTTTTGAGAGTAGACACACACATTAGACATAAAAGATACTAGTATAATTAAAGTGATGCTGTTATATATAGCTCATCCTTTTGTCAGTTTAAGGGGAAGGAGACAAGGATGCTTACCTCATTCATGTGTAGGTAAAGGTTAAGAAGAATAACCAATGAAAATTCAAAATTTGGTCATGACAGGTTATTCAATCAGACTTACAGTTAACATTAAATGGATAATACATTTATCCACTCTGAAATTTGACCATATGTGGACCTGACAATGGAATTTTTTCTATAACATACTTTTTATTTTTTTAACATGATCCAAACTGTTCTAGAACTTTCTTGCTGACTTTATTTCATAAAGTCCATCAATCCAACTTCAAGATGTTTTCTTCTAATTAGGAAGAGCATTTTTAAAAGATTTCTGAAATTGTATATTGTGATAATCTGAGGTAAATGATCCCACCCCAGCCTTTTCTCTCTTGCTCGCTCACCTTCCCAGTGTATTTCTCCCCTACAGTTCTCAATGGGTAGAATTCTCACTTTAGCTGTTACTTCCCTGGGTAATCCTTACCTTACTTCATCAAGATTTCAATTAGGTCCTCTTCATCTGGGCTCCGTTGGCAAGCTGTATTTTCTTCTGGGACAGCAATTATTGCCCAAGATTTAAATCATTTGTTTTCCTGTCCAAATCCTTCACTGACCTGGCCATGAGCTTCTCAAGTACAGAGATATGCTTTTCTTTCTTTCTTTTTTTTTTCTTTTTAATGAATTCTCAGATTCTATCACAGGGTCTGACATGACAGCACTCAATAAATGTTCATTAAATGAAAGGAAGGGATCCTTGAATAATCACTACAACTGAGGTCTATTAATAAAAATGTGGGGAAAGTACATTTGGAATATTATCCTTCTAACTGCAATGAATTTTAATATTTTATTAACAGTAGTCCAATCAGGACTTTAGAAATCTCTCAGAAGATCTCTTTGCTACAAATGTTTATCCTGCCAGTAATTCAGATGCTGTTAACCAGTTATCTGCTGATTTAGCAAAATCCATTAAATATCTATTATTTGCAATATTTATTTAAATTTTTGTAACTTATTCTAAGATCTGCCTTCTTGATCACATCTTTCTGGCTATAATAGTTATATCTGCAAATTCTATTTTATTAAATATTGATAAATGTGGGTTTGCTGTAAAAATAAGAAAATGGGTTATCCTTTTAAGAAAATAAGTATTTATAGCAATTGGTAAATTTATTAAAAAATTATATACAATGACAGTATTAAAATGTTTAAAAATAAGTTAATGTAAACAAGACATTTTAAAGTATAGGTTGGTACTTCATTAACTTTAATTTTGTGACTTTTGTCAGTTGATGTCACAACCTTAGTGTTATTTTAAAAATAGTTTTTATAGGGCTACTTAATTAAGTAACATGGTATTTGCCTATTTCAAACAGTCTGCCTTTGTTCCTGTCCAAGCCATGCTGGCAGGGCATTGCCTTTCTTTTCCCTTTTGTTAATATTCTGTGTTAGATAATGGTTCTGCAAATAATAGATTCCAAGAACCTTTGATCCACCGTTACTGTAAAATAAAATGCAACTTAATTTTTTCAGGGCATAATGGTTTTAACCTTGTGTACTAATTTGACTGTGCTTGTGGGGGCAGATCCTTAAATGAGACGCAAATGAAGGAAAAATTGCTAATGCTGCCACTGTATATCTAATGAGCACTGTGTAATAAACCATAACCTCTTCGACATTTCTCTGGAAAGCAGCATGATTATTTTGGATAGCTAGCCCTTTGTGGATGGCTCATTACCGTCTGGCATAATATGTATTGATAGAGACTGTAATTGTCAACCCCTATTTGACATGCTGCCTCTAATAAATATGGCTTGCATCGCTGGAGCCCACTAATGGTTATATGGGAAACTGTAATTAAAGAAAAAAATTTATTTTTAGGTTAAAAAAAGTATATATGTATACAAGATGTCTGTATAGAAGATTATCTGCTTCCTTACTGCCACCACCCACAGCTTCTTGTCATAGAGTATTTGAAGCTTCACTGAAGGATTGGTGCTCTTTTATCAGTTATAAGAGCCAACATGTGACAAGATGTGTGTGTGGGTGTGTGTGTGTGTGTGAAGCATCTCCATTGGCAAAGAATTGACAATATGAAAAAGCTCCTTCTACATATATAACATCCATAATACTATAGTATTATTTTATTTTCTTCTGTTTAGAGAGACAGGATCTGTCACCCAGGCTAGAGTACAGTGGAGCACTCATAGTTCACTGCAACCTTGGACTCTTAGATTCCAGTGATCCTCCCACCTCAGCCTCCCTAGTAGCTGGGACTACAGGTGCTACCTCCATGCCCAGAACAGGATCTTGCTATGTTGCCCAGGCTGGTCTTGAACACCTGTCCTCCAGCAGTCTTTCAGCCTCGGCCTCCCAAAGTGCTAGAATTACAAACATGAGCCACCACACCTGACCTCATGGTTTTCTTTAACTTTATTTTCCCTAACTTTATTTTCATTTTAAGAATATTATGTTATTTCATAGGAAACAAAAGAGGATACCTTACTCAAATTAGTAGGAAATATGAACCATTTTAAGGATATTGAAAACTCACAAAATACATTACATAATATTTAGGCTGGAAGAAATGTAAATTAAAGATTAAATTGGGTCCTACTTTATATTATAAAACAAATGTAGGGCCTGGTGTGGTGGCTCACGCCTGTAATCTCTGGTACTTTGGGAGGCTGAGGCGGGTGGATCACTTGAAGTCAGGAGTTCGAGACCAGCCTGGCCAATACAGTGAAATCCCATCTCTACTTGAGGCCAGGCACAGTGGCTCACGCCTGTAATCCCAGCACTTTGGGAGGCTGAGGCAGGTGGATTACCTGAGGTCAGGAGTTCAAGACCAGCCTGGCCAATATGGTGAAACCCCATCTCTACTAAAAATACAAAAATTAGCTGGGCGTGGTGGCACACCCCTGTAATCCCAGCTACTCCGGAAGCCGAGGCAGGAGAATTGCTTGAGCCCGGGAGGCAGAGGTTGCAGTGAGCTGAGATCATGCCACTGCACTCCAGCCTGGCCGACAGAGCAAGACTCTGTCTCAAAAAGAAAAAGAAAAAGAAATCCCATCTCTACTAAAAATAGAAAAGTTAGCTGGGTGTGGTAGCTCATGCCTGTAGTCCCAGCTACTCAGGAGGCTGAGGCAGGAGAATTGCTTGAACCCAGGAGGCAGAGGTTACAATGAGCCGAGATCATGCCACTGCACTCCAGCTTGAGCAACAGAGCAAGACTCTATCTCAATAAATAAAGTAAAATAAAACAAATTTCAGCCTAGTCAATTATAATTTCTGAAAATACAGAATTGGAGTTCTAAAAATTATTTTTATTGTCATTGTGTAATTGTAATATATTCTGAACTTCTGAACAAGGAAGTATCCTCTTAGTTTATATGCTGCAATTCATTATTTTTATTAAATTCTCAGTATAGGATATAAAATTAGAATGTAAGCACATGTTTATATTTCCTGGAGCAGGCCTAGAAAATCATGTAAAAAATTAGGCAACTCCCAGATTTCTTCTTAGCAATGTGAAGTCTGATATAGTTTTCAAACTAAGAGAATGGAGTCCCGGGGAGGTGAAGAGAAGTAGCTGTTGGAAGAGTATGACTCTGCTACTCACCTACCCATAGTTTTCAATTCTGGTCCTATTTGTCTAGGCAAATTTTGTAAACTCCCTGAGGGCCAGGATACTCATGTATAAAAATGGGGAAAATACCATCTATTTACCACAGCTGTTGTAAGGACCAGATGAAAAACATGTATGAAGCACTTAATGCAATACTTTTGGCCCCTAGTAGGTAATCAGTAAATACTAGTTTTCTTCTCTTTCCTCTTTTATCCTCCCTTCTTCCTTCTACCCTCCACAGGCGACCACATTTCTAATCTGAGACATTCTTTATTTTCTCAAGTATGTCCTGTCCATGAAGCATAGATTTTTAATCTTGTTAGGTAATGCTAGCTAATAGCTATTAACAGCCAGGCCCTGTTTCAGTTTTCTTACATGCATCAGCTCACTGAATCCTCACAACAACTTCATAATAAGAGATAAGTGCTGTTATCATCCCCATTTAAAAAATGGGGAAAACTGAAGCACACAGAGATGAAGTAATTTGCTCAAAGTGACATAGTAGTGGGGCCAGGGTTTGAACCAGGAAGTTTAACTCCAGAGCCCATACTCTTAGCTTAGCTATACTACCTCTGCAGGTCATTTCTCCTCATGTTCATAAGACAGAGGGAAAGAATAGGTTCTGGTAGGGTTCTAGAGAGGCCTGGTCCACCTACAAAGGATTGAATTGTCCTTAAAGGACAAATCCAACATAGCTATCAGGGGTAGCAAGGGTATTTCTGGGGAGGATGGATGGCAAACCAGTGAAGGGAGATGCAATAGTGCTGTAGGATACCAAGGAAGGGAGAAAGTGAGGAATAGCTATTCTTGCACTAGACCTGCCAGCAAATGCCAAATACTGGCAGTACTCTCCATGCACTGGGCTATTTCCTCTGCATGGGATATTGTTCGTACCTTTCTTCATCTGACTCTTACCTCACTTAAGATACAATTCTGCTCTCTGTTTCTCCAGGAAACCTTCCCTAATCCCAGGCCAACCTAAGTACTCTTTTCTGGACTCCCTTAGCACACTGTGCATAAGTGTATACAAACATTAGTGGTGATAGTAGTAATAATTACTGTGTACTGAATACAGACTATGTGTTAGGGCATTGTGCTGAAAACACTTTACACATGTTATCTCATTTATGTCTCATAACAATCCTAAAAAGTCAGTAGTGACAGCCTCTTTATATTGGTAAGGACAGTCAAGCTTAGAAATGTTAAATCATTTAGCCGAGATGTACAGAGCCATAAAGTTGCAGATCTAAGATCTAACCAGGTCTTTCTTACTCCAAATTCATATTCTCAGTAACTACAATACATTTACCATACTTTATTGATATTATCTGCTTTTATTTTTCCTCATAATCAGATTATAGACTCTTCAAGGATTACACTGTACCTTCATCTTTTACCCCAGATCCTATCAAAATTGTCCTTTAGAGGAGAAAAAACCAAAATATTAAAATGTGCTGATTGAAGGCTGGGTATCGTAGCTCACGCCTATAATTGCAGCACTTTAGGAGGCTGAATCAGGAGGATCACTTGAGCCCAGGAGTTCAAGACTAGCCTGGGCAACACAATGAAACCCCTATCTGTATAAAAAAATAAAAAATTAACAAGGCGTGATGGCACATACTTGTAGTCCCAGCTACTCGGGAGGCTGAGGTGGGAGGATTACTTAAGGCTGGGAGATCAAGGCTGCAGTGAGCCATGATTGCACCACTGCACTCCACCCTGAGTAACAGAGCAAGACCTTGTCTCAAAAACAAAAAAAAAGGCTGGATGTGGTGGCATTTTGGGAGGCCAAAGCAGGTGGATCACGAAGTCAGGAGATAGAGACCATCCTGGCCAACATGATGAAACTCCGTCTCTACTGAAAATACAAAAATTAGCTGGGTGTAGTAGTGTGTGCCTGTTGTCCCAGCTACTCAGGAGGCTGAGGCAGGAGAATCGCTTGAACCCAGGAGGCGGAGGTTGCAGTGAGCCGAGATTGCACCACTGCACTCCAACCTGGGTGACAGAATGAGACGTCATCTCAAAAAAATAAATAAATAAAAAGCTTATGTATTATGTACAAAATACAAGATGTATTATGTACAAAATACAAGATGTATTTTGTAATGGACTGAGTTTAATGTGTAGGGGCTAAGAGAGTTTCTCCTTCCCCTCTGAAGGTTCAAGCCTGCATGGATAAATGACAATAGACA
>NW_012105442.1:695315-701559 GCF_000951045.1 Mandrillus leucophaeus
CAAGATGCTGGGATTACAGGTGTGAGCCACTGTGCCCAGCCTGAATTTGCTGACACTTTTATCTTGGACTTCTAGCCTCCAGATCTGTGAGAAAATAAATGTCTGTTTAAGCCACCCAGCCTGTGGTATTTTGTTATGGCAATCCAAGCAGACAAATATAGTACGTTATTCTAGATTTTCTTACTTTAGGACTTAAGTAAAATATTATATGAAGAAATGTTTGTAATTCATAATTTAACATGATAAATATCCAACTATGGGTAGTGCCATATAATAGCTTAAGATATGCCATTAATAATACAATTAGAATAATCATGTAAGGACTTTGTAGAAATACAGAGAAATGGAATTGCATGTGTTATCAAGGATTCACAGTGACAGCCACCTATTGTAAGCCACCTGTGGCACACCCCAGCATCCTTCCCTTCCTGCATTGTGGGCACCAGGGCTTCACTAGCACTCCTTGCCCTCAGGACTCCTGGCTCAGTCTTTTTCATTAAGGTAGGTCAAAACCTGTACATTGGAAGGACCATTCAATTAGGAGCCATCTAAAGTATTACTTAAACTTAAGGCCTAGGGAAGCCAAATGGGTACATTTTTATCTTTTGAGAGGGCTTGCCAGAGTGTTGTCTGTATCACATCTTGTTAGAAATCTTGACTGCATTCTTTTCTTCAGAATGAGAATGAAGACAAAGGGCTAAGTTAGCTTCTCTGCTCTCTTCAAACTGAGTTAACTCTGTAAGGCCACTCTGATTAATATGTAGGCCTCTGTTTTAGACCACAGCAAGGCACTGTGTTTGGATGAAAGTGTGCAGATGAATTTAGGAAGTATAATGACTTTGACATTCTGATAATTAACTGGCAGTGAATATTCTTCAGTGATATCTAAGACCAACTGTTAACTCATATTTCTTTGGTAGTATAATTTAAGTAAAACTTTCTTTTGTCTCTGTGTGAAAATGACTTTTTCGCAATTCATTTATTTTGTTCTCCTTAATTTATCCAAATCATTTGGGGCTGTGGCTAGAAGATGAAGGATGTTCCTGGACTTTTCTCCTTTTTTGTTTTGTTCTCATTTCTTTTTCCCTCAAACTCTGTCTGGAGGAGACACCCAAGCCTTTGTCCTAAATCTGTGCTCCGCCCATTCCAGTTTCAGTCATCTGGCTGCAGCCATTTTTATACCACTCCGTGGCAGCTGTCGACTCTGTTCATTGTCTGGCAGGGGCAGTGAGCCCTGATGGGACCAGCAGCAGCAGCAAGCTGACTGGAGCCCGCCAGCACACTGTGGTGGCACCCATGCATGGCATGGAGAGTGGAGTGGGTGTGTAGCAGCAACGTCCTTGCACTCAGTAATCTAAAGGGCTGCTTATCTAAGAGAAGTACAATTTTGCTGTCACCTCTTCTTTGGAGTCTTCCCATTCCTCCCCCCAAATCCTCAGTGATCATAATTGTGTACCCCTACAGCAGTTATAGATTGTGGCATTCAGTTTACACTTATGTGCTGTATAATTTTCTTGTTAAATCTTTTCATGTCATTGTATTGTATCTCCAACTAAACTATGAGCCCTCAGGGCACAAACCATGTCTTAAGCTACCTTAAGAGAAAGAATACATACTCACACCTTGATACATAGTCATTGATAAAAGAAAAATGCTTTTTATACTTTATATTTCTAGGGTCTAACACATAATAGATACTCCATAAATAATTTTGTTGATAATAAAGGTAATCAGATAATCTAGGTTAACAGCTCTTTCAGTTTTTACCTGTTCTCTTTTAAGTTACAAATAATCAAAATATTTAGTTTTTTAAAGTTTGTTTTTTCATTAATTAACCCAGGAGTAGGCTATTTCACGTAGTCATGAAATACATAGATAGATAGATTAAGGTGAACATGTTTTAGCTTGTTGTAATGGCGCTTATATGTAATCTGAATTGAGTGCCTGTTAAATGACTCTTTCTCCATTCTTAGTACGTTCTGCTCATCTTTGACTTCTTAGTTGGTTTGTGAACCATTTGGTATCATCAACTATCAGGAAGGCCTCTAAAGGGGGAAATTGGTGGCTTCTACTCAGATATTTCACATGTATCTTATTCCTTATAGCCTTACTATTTTTAAAGCTTACTTACATATATGCTCATTTGTAAAGAGAGGAGTCATCAGTATTTTTAAAATAATTACTGTTGGCTTAGATTACTCTTTAAGTGATTGAACTTTATTGGAAGAAAGTCTAAGAATGCAGAGTGGTAAAAGGAAGCTGGTTTCCTTTTTTAAAAAGAACCCTACTATGGACACAGGAATTAACTAGACCAGTGAATAGGGAAGACAATAATGGTAGCAACATGCCAAGATGATTAAATGTGGAAATATATAAAGGCATTAAAGGTAATGTAATACCCACAAGAAGTAGGAAAAGGTCAGGTTACTTGGAAAATTGTAAAGACATTGCACAGTTTGGTCAGAATAAGCACAATAATGTAAACAGCCACCCTCTCAACTGCCCTTTTTAAAAAAAAGTCTTAAAAAGTAGACGTGCCCCATCTATAAGTTGGAGGTGTATCAGATGAGCTTCAAGTACCCTGTTTAGTTATTTGAATCAAAATTTTTAGAGCTGTTACCTGGTATTTCCGTTGAAAGTGTGAATAAAATGTTTGCTGATTTGAATGCATAGTTCTATCCCTTTGTAAAAAAGTTCATGTATTCTCTGAGATGAACAGGGGGCATTTTCAGATATCTCTGTTTCTGATTTTTATTATTTTTATCCATGCCAGGCTTTAAGGTCCTTGAGAAGGATTCTGATGGTGTTTATGGTGTAAAGGCATCAGCAAGCACATCACAGGTGCTCAGAAAATAATGAGGTTGGCAGAACCATGTGCATATTTGGACATCCTTCTAAAGTACATTTTATTAGTTATTTGTTAAAAACGCATGTTCGCAAAATGTGTGCATACTTCAATAAGCCATATTACCTGCCTTTTCCAAAAGTGGAGATGAGCACTATATCCAGAATGCCAGAATAAGAAGTCATGGGCAGACACAGGAAAAGAGAAAGATAAGTGTGGGAGAGAAGAAGGTGCAACCAAAAGTAGTGTGGTCTTAGAGGTCTCTGTGAATCAGATCCTTATGCTTACAACTATTTGGGACCTGAAACAAAGATTTGAAAACTGAACATATTTTGCAAACAACAAATTTTCTGAGGTGAAAGGGGCGTTTTCAGATGTCACTGTTTCTGTTTATTGTGCAGAAAAAGGCAGACTTCACTAATTTGATTATAAAATTAATCTCTAATCATCTTTGTTTTATACCTAATAGTTGGTGTTAATTGACTTTTAAAATTGCTTGTCAAATATTAGTTTGATTTTTTTAAAAACCTGGTATAATGATATATCTGCATACTGTATCTGAAGGACCACCAATAAATTATAATTTCTGGAACATATGCATTCCAGCATTGTAAAAGGATCTGATTATTCAGTGCTATCTGGTTTTATTTTGTCATTAAACAATTTTTTTGAGACATTTACTGTATTAGTCCGTTTTCATGCTGCTGATAAAGACATACCCAAGCCTGGGCAATTTACAAAGGAAAGAGGTTTGATTGGACTTACAGTTTCACGTGACTGGGGAAGCCTCACAATCATGGCAGAAGGCAAGGAGGAGAAAGTCGCATCTTACATTGATGGCAGCAGGCAAAGAGAGAGCTTGTGCAGAGAGACTCCCATATTTCAAAACCATCAGGTCTTATGAGACTTATTCACTATCACGAGAACAGCATGGGAAAGACCTGCTCCCATGATTCAGTTACCTCCCACCAGGTCTCTCCCACAACGCATGAGAATTCAAGATGAATTTGGGTGGGGACACAGCCAAACCATATCACTTACAAACAGAAAACTTATGCTTAAATTGTTTTGTCAGCTTCTGTGGATGGGCATCATGAGTTAGAAAAAAGATTCAAAGATAAGGGTTGTACTTCTGTCTACCCCTGTGGCCTTGGGGTACTTGTCCTCTTTGGGTAAGTATCTGTATGACACTGAACAAAGTACTTAGAATTTCCAGGCATTGATTTCTACGACTGTAAAATGAGGTACCAGGTTAGATGATGGGTATCCTCAATATTCTTCTATTCTGAAAAGAGTCTTAAATTTGGATCTAGCTTAGGAAGGTCTAAATATAATGTTAAGGCCCCTCCACACTAGACTATAAGTTTCTGGAACCAACTTTTAATCTACTCTATATTCCCAATGCTCTGGGGTACCTTCCATGCAAGAGGTACTTAACTTTTTCTTGAATTAATAAATAAAGCTGGAGAATTAGGCCCACTTGTCCAGAAAAGGAAAGAAAAAAGACATTCGTTATCTGCCCACACCTCTAAGTAATTGGTGTAATTAGGAATAGACCATGTCTGCTGCCCAGTAGATACTTGACATTACATGAATCCCTGTTTCTTGCATAATGAATGGAATTTCCTCCTTACAACAGTCCTATGAAATAATTGTTGTTAACCCCATTTAGAAATGAGGAAATCAAGTCTTTGGAGGATGAAATAACTTGTAAGATTCTACATGTGATAAAATATGAAGCCAGGATTCAAAATCAGAGCTTTCTTATAACAAAATGTTTCATTTAGATGAACTTAAATTCACCCTAAAGCGTAAATGACTTACAGTTTTTCCCAGAGAAAGGTTCTGATGTGGGGAGGCAAGGTAAGAGCAAGAGGGCCATAGATACCCGAAGTGGAAAATGACCAAGTGCTGGAGGGGGACCGGGACTCAGAAGCCACACTTGCCTCCCCTCTAGACTTGTCCTTGATCCAATCATTGACATTACTTGAAATATTTTGCAATTTTCTTTTCAAGAAGGTGTAGTGTTAATATGGGGGGGAAAAGGCCAGGCGCAGTGGCTCACGCCTGTAATCCCAGCACTTTGGGAGGCCAAGGCAGGCGGATCACGAGGTCAGGAGATCGAGACCATCCTGGCGAACACGGTGAAACCCCGTCTCTACTAAAGATACAAAAAATTAGCCGGGCACGGTGGTGGGTGCCTGTAGTCCCAGCTGTTTGGGAGGCTGAGGCAGGAGAATGGCATGAACCTGGGAGGCGGAGCTTGCAGTGAGTCGAGATCATGCCACTGCATTCTAGCCTGGGCGACAGAGCGAGACTCCGTCTCAAGAAAAAAAAGAGAGAGAAAAAAATATTTGCGATGAAAAAAATGTATTGATTGTAGAAGCATTGTCTGGGAGTTAGGGCACCTGGATAATAGTTCTAATATCTAAAACCTGTGAGACTAAGTTATTCAGTAGACCTTTCTGCTCTACTGAAAGTCTAAATCAGTGATTTTTCACAGGTTTATAAAAGGGATTTCAATGACTGGTCAGGGCTAGGGGATAAAGAGGGGACTGGAGGGGCAGGAAAGGTTATTGCCCACCACCAAGAGAAGCATCCAGAAGTCCAGAGGACTCTGTGGTCTGTGCCAAGCCCAGGATTTCCCCAAGGAATGCCTGTGATAGTATAATGGATGATTCCCTGTCACCACAGGTTCAGGTATTGCTGCTTTGTGGGTGGCTCACTCTTGAGCTATACTTACCAGATAGTTGGTATGTCAATTTTTCTCTAAAGAGTTATTTAAATAGAAAGATGAGTTGATTTAAAATCAGTATTAGTTAATATTTAGTAAGCACTTACTATTGAAATTACTGTTTTAAAGACTGTATATACAGTAATTTAACCTCCATGACACTTTGACACATGTGCTATTGTTACCACCATTTTACAGATGAAAAGACAGGGCACTGAGAGTGGCTGAGCACATTGATCCAACTCATACAGCTATTAAGTGACATAGCTGGGATGTGAATCTGGGCAACCTGGCTCTAGAATCTGCTCTCTTAAGTTCTGTGCTATATGGTGTCTCTATACATAGATAAAAATCCTAAGAAAGGACTTAAAGGTAAAATCTCAAGAAAAGCATTATGTATATAAAAGTACATGCGGAATATGCAGAAATGACAAAAAGTGATAAGTAAATAACTGAAGTTTGTAAATGTAGCTCTGGAGCATTTGCCTCTGGCAATTCCCAGATAACCCTGAATTTCAGATTCCCTGGAGAAAGAAGCTAAGGGCCCTTAGCTGGGCCTGTTGCTCAGCTCTGGGTCACTCAACCAGGGTTGGGGAGACTGAGGGTCACATAGAACAGACATGGCAGCTACTATCCACTGTATAATCTCAGTGGGGGAGGGAGAG
>NW_012105442.1:701894-704017 GCF_000951045.1 Mandrillus leucophaeus
AAAAAAAAAAAAAAAAAAAAGAAGGTGCCCACCATAATAATCAATGGCTAAGTCTGGGCTGATGTCAGGGCATAAGTTAGATTTGTTTTTCTTTTCTGAATCCTGGACATGAAGTTTATGTCCTTGTTATTTCAGAGACTTATGGAGAAGTTATAGATGGTCAAAAAACAAATGGTTTCTTTCTCTTTTTGCTTTGGAAGTAAAATAACTCATTTAGGAGTTATCTAACACAGTTTTAAATGTCATATTCTTTGATCCTATAATTTCACTTGTACAGATATGTCCTACAGAAATAAACTATATCTGCACATGGATATATGTATGAAGATGTTCACTGCAGCAGTGTTTTCAATAATAGAAAATAGGAAATGACCTAAATATTTATTAGTGGGGTCTGGAGAATATTGCGGTACATCCGTACTATAAATAAATACCCATCATTAAAAAGAATTAGGTGGTTCCATATTTTGTGACATAGAAAAGTCTTCAACTATATTAATAAAGCAAGTTATAGTACCATATGTATAGTATGAACACATTTTTACGGGAAAATGCATAGCATTTGTTCCATGGTTATAAATGCATAGCATTTGCTATATGTTTATAAACATATGTTAAAAACATATAGCAAAAATCTGAAAGAAAATATGCTAAGCTATAAAAGAGATAACTTCTGGGGAAGGAAATAGAGTGGAAGGATGATGAACCTAGTGGGGACCCAGAGGAAACACTGTATCTCTGTCCAAAGAAATTGCTATGATTATGCCGTTTGTTCCCTCCAAAACTCATGCTGAAACTTGTTCCCCAGTGTAGCAGTGTTAGGAGATGGGGCTGATGAGAGGTGATTGAATCATGGAGCCCTCATGAATGGTTTATTGTCATTATTGAGGGAGTGGGATGTTGTAAAGCGAGCCAAGCCCATTGTCCTTTCCCTCTTTAGTACTCACTCCCTTTCCCTTCTGTGATGGAATGACCCAGCACAAAGGTCCTCACCATATGCCAACGTCTCAACCTTGGATTTCCCAGCCTCCAGAACCATGAACTATTCTTTATAAATTACTCAGTCTGTGATATTCAATTTAGAAACAGAAAATGGACTTAGAAGTATACTTTTAATCTGCTACTAGCCACACTAAGAATGTAAAAGGAAACAAATGAAATTGATTGTAATAGTTTTAAATGAAAATATCATTTTAACATGTAATCAGTGTAAAGCACTTATTATTGAGATCTTTTTAAAGTCTTTTTTTGTGTGTGTGTAAGTATTTACAGCCCTTCTGAATTCAAACCAGCTATGATGTTTTAAGGGCTTAGTAGCTACATGCAGTTGACTGCTATCATATTGATATACTTTTATATTTTTTTTATAGGCTTATATGATATTTTTTAAAGCTCATATTACTTATGTGGTATTTGTAAAGTAGGCCATTCAATAATTGTGACGTTTTTTAAAGACTCCCTAAGTCTTTATAGGCAATATTATCCAAGAGAGGAAAAGACATACAATCTGAATGTTAAATAGAGGAAAGATTTAAACCAGTCTCTGAGGCTTATTCCTGTAATCTCAACATTTAGAAAGGCCAAAGCAGGAGGATGGTTTGCGGCCAGGAGTTTGAAACCAGCCTTGGCAACATAGGGAGACCTCATCTCTATAAAAAAATTAGCCAGGCATGATGGCATGCATCTGTGGTCCCAACTATTCAGGAGGCTGAGGTGGGAGGATCCCTTGAGCCCAGGAACTTCAGACTGTAGTAAGCTATGATCACACTACTGTACCACTCCAGCCTGGGTAACAGTGTAAGATTCTCTGTCTCAAAAAAAAAAGCGGGGGAGGGGGGGAATGTTTAAAATGAAATGGCATTTCCAAGTATCTTTTTAAACAATCAGATCCTACAAAATATTCTTATTACCGTGCATGATAAATTATTTTCAAACTTCAGATCCGCCTATAAAACTTGTGAATAGTCTCATTGAAGGCTAACTTTTCTAAAGAACAGTTTTATTGAGAAATAATTTACATATAAATTTCACCCATTTTTAAGAATACAAGTCAATAAATTTTAGTATATTTACAGAGTCATGCAACTATCACTACTATCTAATTTTAGAACATTTTTTATTAC
>NW_012105442.1:707382-708657 GCF_000951045.1 Mandrillus leucophaeus
TGGGGTTTTGCCATGTTGCCCAGGCTGGTCTCAAACTCCTGAGCTCAGGCAATTCACCTGCCTCAGCCTCCCAAAGTGCTAGGATCACAGATGTGAGCCACCATGCCTGGTCCTATTTGGTGTATGTTTCTTGTTAACTTCATTTGCTACGGAAGAGTGCTCATTTCTTTTTACTGTAATTCAGGTCCCGTGGGAGATCAGGTCACCTCTTAGGATGAGAACATTTAGGTCTTATGGATTTCAAGCTCTTTACTAACACCTTGCCAACTATGTATGTATGTATGTATCTGTACAAACACATATGCCTATATATACACACATATATATGCGCACATGCATATATATGCACACTTGTATGTATATAAAGCTACACCATGTATATAGGTATATATACAGTTGCCCTCAATATTCATGGATCTTGGTCCCAGGATCTCCCTTGGATGGTCGAGTCCCTGATATAAAATGGTATAGTCTCTGATATAAAATGGTTATATTTGCATATAACCACTGTGCATCCTCTTGTATGCTTCATATCATCTTCCGATTACTTATAATACCCAGTAAAATGTAGATGTCATGTAAATAGTTGTTATACTAGATTATTTAGAGAATAATGACCAGGAAAAAGTCTGCTCATGTTCAGTGCAAGTATTTTTGATTGGTGGTTGGTTGAATCCAGGAATGCAGAACCCACCAATACCAATGGCCAACTATATGTGTTTGTTTCTTTTCATTCCTTACCTTTCTTTCACTTTCTGCTACTTCTTCTCAATAGGGGATTCATATAATTTGTTGTCTGCTTTGGAATAATAACTGAATGCACTCTCCTACTTTTCCTTCTCATGTCTTTTTCACATCATACTGATTTTATTTATGATTTGTTTTTTAAAATTTTGTTTCCGGCTGGGGCAGTGGCTCACACCTGTAATCTCAAGACTTTGGGATGCCAAGGCAGAGGATCACTTGAGGCCAGGAGTTCGAGACCAGCCTGGCCAACATGGCAAAACCCCATCTCTAGTAAAAATACAAACATTAACCCACACGACTATAATCCCAGCTACTCGGGTGTCCGAGGTACAAGAGTCACTAGAACCGGGGAGGTGGAGGTTGCAGTGAGCGGAGATTGTGCTACTGCACTCCAGCCTGGGCGACAGAGGGAGACTCTGTCAAATAAATAAATAAATAAATAAATAAATAAATAAATAAATATTTGTTTCCAGTGTAATCTTCATCTCAGCTTCATCCTTTCATGAGCCTTAAATTCACTCCCTGCCA
>NW_012105442.1:711367-713755 GCF_000951045.1 Mandrillus leucophaeus
AAGTAATGCTTGTTTTTTGTTTTTACAAATGAACTGTAAATTTTTCAAAAAATGCTAAAGTGTTTTTAGCACTTTAGGTATCCGTATATTAATATAACTTTCAAGCAAGTTACTTTGAATGGGAAATACATAGTTTATTCACCAGAAAACAAACTTTATTACTCTGTAATCACACTGCACACACCAGGCAATTCTTAATTTCACACTTCTTTAGTGTGTGTTTTTGTTTAAAGCCACAAAAACTATAGAAATGTTCAAAAGGTTGCCACTGCCTTCCAAGGAAAGGAGTAATATATACACATAAAGTAATGAAAAAGTCTGCAAATCACAATTTATATACTATAAAAAGCTGTCTTCATACATTCTTTCAAATTTTATCACTTTACTTAATTGTAATGTGGACTTAATGTGTGTTCACTGGGATGAAAATCCATGAGTGCTTATTTCAAATGAAACAAGTGTGCCATCTACAAATTTCTGTTTCATAGGAAAGTGGTACAGGAAGATTAAAAGATGATTAAAAGGCTCAGAGAGTCTTTATAGGACTCCCTGCTGTGAATAGTAAATGTCTGTAGTTTTCTGTTGGGGGGGGGTTAATGAATAAATGATATGCCCATGCCGACCTTAAATTGCTATAAAACACATACATGTATATATGTGTACATATGTGTGAATATGTGTTTATGCACATGTGTGTGTATACGTACACTGGAAACCAGTGTATTTTTTCTTTTTTTTTTTTTTTTTTTGCAGTTGCAAGATTTAATAGAGTTAAAACAGAGCTCCCATACACCGGGAAGGAACCCAAAGGGGGTTACCCATCTGGCTCAAATGCCTGGGTTTATATCCCGATCATTGTCCCTCCCCCTGTGCTCTCGGGCAATAGATGATTTGAGTATTTCTTTACTTCCTCCTTTTAGCCTAATTGGTATTTTAGTGAGCCCTTTTACTACCTGATGGGTCGGGTGTGAGCTGAGTTACACGCCCTGTGTCTAAAGGTGAGTGCGGAAGGTGGGTGCGGTCTCCTTCCCCAGCTAGGCTTAGGAATTCTTAGTCGGCCTAGGAAATCCAGCTAGTCCTGTCTCTCAGTCCCCCCTCTCAACAGGAAAACCCAAGTGCTGTTGGGGAGGTTGGCCAACGACCGCTCTAACTGCTTCCTGCTGAACTGGGGCATAGTAGGGGTCGTGCAGTTGAGATTTCCTCAGGAGGGGTGCCTTCAATGTCATCAACATCGGAGCATGAACTAGCAGGCCGGTCCAGGGGTCCGCGGTAGATCTTAGTCATGGACTGCATCTGGGGCTCCATTTGAGGAACATTTGTAGTTTTATAGCTTCGATTCTGGAAGAGACAAACTTAACAAGGAGGTTAAAGACACAGAGATTGAAATGTAGGCCTGAAGTGCAGGAAGAGGCACATCCAACAGTTAGTAGGGTTTTGGGCCAAGGCTTCAGGAAGCCCAGTGAGGGTGGTATTAAATAGGCTTACCAGGCGCGTATGGGTACGGAGGGTTTCATGTAGCTTTGAGAGGTCTAGTCCTTTGTAGGGGTTAAGGGTGCTATGTACCCGGGTCAGCTGGGAGATTACTTCGTTTATGTGTTTTTCTCTTGCCTGATCTTGAACTCCACCCCCATCAGACATACCAGTATGGGTGAAGTAAGGTCCAGCAGACAGTGGCTCCAAGCCCCCAGGACAACTAGGATTAATCATTTTCCCTGTCCAATAATGAGTATTTGCACGCATGCAAGGAGCGGCAGAGTTACAGCAGTTGCGGGGCATATGGGTGTGTGCAGTGAAGGTGGGGTTTCCCTTAGATAAACTCCTATACGATGGGGCATTAATATTTCCGGGAAGCCACATTCTCCATAAAAGCTCTTGGTAAGGGGAGCTACTGGTCGTACAGCGGCGTGGAGGGGGTGCAGTGAGTGTGAAAGGGGGTAAGAGAACAGTAAATAGAAAAATATGACAAGGGAGGGCCATGGGGATCTACGATTCTAGTTACTTTCCTCATGGTTGTCGCTTGAAGAGCAGGTGCAGATCCTCTAGAGGTTCACAGGAATAGCTAGGGTTGTCTCCTGGATTTTCAGGTTTCTTTAGAAACCAGCATATTTTTAAAAACATTTTTTAACTTTTAGTATCCTGCTAATCTAGCAAAATAAGGATAGTGAGATGCCTGGGTTGGATACAAGACCTCTGTGGCTCTCTGCTTTGAATGTGATAATGCTCATCTGTGAGTGTATTAAAAAAGACACAACTGGAATTTGAATTTGGGATCTCAAAAAATGTTCTGAGAGGGTTTTTTTTTTTTTTTTTGTCTTTTAATTCTTTATTTGGTATATGTTTGTTTCTTTTTTTATTTTTTCTTTTTTAGTTTTTGAGACAGGGTCTCAC
>NW_012105442.1:715625-724654 GCF_000951045.1 Mandrillus leucophaeus
CGGGAGGCTGAGGCAGGAGAATCGCTTGAACCCGGGAGGCGGAGGTTGCAGTGAGCCAAGATCGCGCCACTGCACCCCAGCCTGGGTGATAAGAGCAAGAGAGCAAGACTCTGTCTCAAAAAAAAGCAAAAAAAAACTTCACTCCCACCTCCACAAATACTGTTTACATGTTTTCCAGATAATTCTGGAAGTATTTTTTCTAGGAAAGGAGGGATATTGTATCCCTCCTAAGAGCACTTTTAATAGAGAATTATGAAAAAAGCAATTAATATTTACTGCAGCATAAACATTAAATCTGAGACTGACAGATTTGGAAAACCTTTCTGGGAAACACTGGTCTTTTAAATGTCACTACCCCCATGTCATCCACTGGTTAGGATGGTGTGTATTCCTTTGTCTGTGCCCATGTTGGAGACCCCTGCTGCAGTGCCCATCTGATGTTCTGTTAATTACCTTCTCAGATCTAGACCATTGTAATTGTTTACTCTCTATGCAGTGCTTTGTGAATGGTGGCAGTCAAGCACTGAGGGGAAAATAATTTTTCTTGGAATTTCCACTTCTCTTAAAACACCACTGAATGTTTCATTTTCCTGTTTTTCTCTAGTTTCAAATTTGTGATAAAGTATAGTGTTGAATAACATTTTTTTTAAACCAGGAATTCTTCAATAACAATGCAAAAAGTATTTATGTAATGTTTACTAAGTATGCGGTACTCTATTTTGGGTAAAGGATGAATTGAGTTCAGTGTTTTATTTTTATTTTATTTATTTTTTTGAGATGGAGTTTTACTCTTGTTGCCCAGGCTGGAGTGCGATGGCACAATCTCAGCTCATTGCAACCGCCGCCTCCTGGCTTCAAGTGATTCTCCTGCCTCAGCCTCCCTAGTAGCTGGGATTACAGGCTCCTGCCACCATGCCCAGCTAATTTTTTGTGTTTTTAGTAGAGACTGGGTTTCGCTATATTGGCCAGGCTGATCTCAAACTCCTGACCTCAGGTGATCCACCCGCCTCAGCCTCCCAAAGTGCTGGGATTACAAGCATGAGCCACCATGCCCGGTTGAGTCCAGTGTTTTAAATCATTATATACAAAAATAAAGAGATATAAGGCTGTGAGAAAAAGATTTCATTTTTGACTTGTTTCATACTCATGCTTCATAGGCATCATATAAATGCCTTGCTCTCTTAGTACGCAATGCCAGCTCTGTCACACACATAGTACACACGATCTTTCATTCTAGACAAAGGAAAGTCTCGGGACTATTCTCACCATGTGTTAGGGTAAGCTAGGTTATGCTGCAGTGCAGATGATCCTGAAGTCTCAGTGACTCACCAAATAAAGGTCCACTTGTTATTCAGGTGTCATATCCATATCATCCTTACTCCTAGATCAAGGCCGATGGAGCAACCCTCCATTTGGAACATTGCTGGTCTCATGTCAGAAAAGAGACCAGGTGAACCACAACCCAGCTCTTAAAGCTTCTGCTTAGAAATGGCATTTTAACTCACTTCTCATTGACAAAAGCAATTCACATGCCCTTACTTGATTTTAAGAGCATGGAGATGCATAATCTTCCCATAGAATGATGGTGGTGGTGGTGGTGATGGTGGTGAACATCAGACTATTTACCAAAAAGATATACAATCTGTTATGTACCTGTTGTCATTTTTTCCCTCTAAAAAAATTATTCCAATGTCACTCCCTTCTGGCTTTTCATAAGGTCAAGGAATAAAATACCATTTATTGCTGTAGAGTGATGCCAATCAAACTTTCTCCTTCTCCACACCCCCATGTTCTTCCCATCCCAACATTTACCTGGCAATTTGGTGAAATGGAAGGAGCATGGATTCACAGGTCACACTGGCTGTGCTGGTCACTCTTGGAGTGACCTTAGGCAAATAACTTGACCTCTCTAAACCTAAGTTATCTCCATATAAAATCTTAATGATTCTCTCTTTATCAGGTTGTTGGAGGTATTAAATAAAACAGTTTATATAAAGCACTTTTAGCCAGCCGGGACGGTGGCTCATGCCTGTAATCCCAGCACTTTGGGAGGCCAAGGCGGGTGGATCATGAGGTCAGGAGATCGAGACCATCCTGGCTAACATGGTGAAACCCTGTCTCTACTAAAAATACAAAAAATTAGCCAGGTGCAGTGGCGGGCACCTGTAGTCCCAGCTACTGGGGAGGCTGAGGCAGGAGAATGGCGTGAACCCGGGAGGTGGAGCTTGCAGTGAGCTGAGATCACGCCACTGCACTCCAGCCTGGGTGACAGAGCGAGATTCAGTCTCAAAATAAATACATAAATAAATAAATAAATAAATAAATAAATAAAGCGCTTAGCCAACGCTGGGGACGCCTCATCCCCACATCCCCTCCTATTTCCTCACAAGAGTACTTACCTGGTTTTCACAGACACCCACAAGGGAATATATGGGTTGAATTCAGGGATCAATGAACTTGAATGGAAAAATAATTACATTTTTATTTTCAACATAATTGGCATCCTTCATAATCTTATTTATGTGTTTAAAACCATTTTTCTTAGTAGAATCCTTAGGTTTCACCGGATCGCCAAAGGAGTCCACAGTATAACAGATGTTAAGAATGGAACTGGCCGGGCACAGTGGCTCACGCCTGTAATCCTAGTACTTTGGGAGGCTGAGGTGGGTAGATCACCTGAGATTAGGAGTTCAAGACCAGCCTGGCCAACATGGCGAAATCCCGTCTCTACTAAAAATACAAAAAAATTTGCTGTGCATGGTGGCATGTGCCTGTAATCCCAGCTACTCAGGAAGCTGAGGCAGGAGAATCGCTTGAACCCCGGTGGGGTGGAGGTTGCAGTGAGCCAAGATCACACCACTTCACTCCAGCCTGGGTGACAGAGCGAGATTCCATCTCAAAAAAAAGAGAAAACAGAATTCCTGTGTCTAGTGACAGGCTGTAGATGCTACCCACAATTATTCCATTATACAAAGCAAATTGTTTCTTTAGGGAGGCAATGAGGTTTGTTAGCAGATGAATTATATTTTACCTCAGCAAAAGTATTTTAATCCAAATCTAGCCCCATTGCTTATTAGTCATAAGGCCCTGGGCAAATCAGTTAATATATCTGAATTTCCATTTTGTTATCTGTAAAATAGGGCTAATAACTATACTTGATGAAGATTAAATGAGATACTATATTTTAAAAATCAGAATATCTGGGACATAGTATGTTATGAGTTATGCATTAAGCTGTACACTTAGTACCTGCCAATGGCACCTATTGTCTATGGTTTAAACATGCAGGGGAAGCCTAGTGTGGTGCCATGAGCCTGTAGTCTTAGCTACTCAGGACTAGCTACTCAGGAGGCTCAGGCAGGAGGACCAGTTGAGGCCAGTAGTTTAAAACCAGCCTGGACAATACAGCAAGACCCTGTGTCTAAAAAAAATTTTTTAATTAAAAAAAAATTCTGGGGAATTTCTTAACTTTTATACATGAAAATACTTGGTGAAGTATTTTGGGGGACATTTAGGATTTGTTCTTGTGTCTCTAGATAACTACGTTGGTTAGGTAGCACAGCATGCAATCTAATTTTAAGCTTCTCACTGTATAGACTATGCCCTGACACCCTTTTTCATTAGAAACAGATATTTGCCCCTTTATTCCCGCCCTACCTTCACATTTCCCAGCCTCAGACACATTTGATGGCCTAAATGAAGCCTGCCAAGGTTCCTTCTTTGGTCCATCACTGCCTCTTGTTATTTAGCTGGAGAGGTCTTTGCAGAATGACATTTCCCTCCTGCAGTGCTTACTGTGCCCCATTTAGCATGCAGCCTTCACATTTTTCCTAACCCCTACTTGCTCTCTGAAGAAGAGAAAACCCAAACCTCATCCTCTTGTGAAGCAATTCAGAACTCAATGCCTGGCAGTCGGCATTGGTCCTGGCACTAAACTTTAATAATGATTGAGATCCCCCTTATTTTGATCCAGTCTCCAGTATTCATAGGTAAAAGCCTGCTTGTCTTCTTCATTTGCTATCACACATCTTTTCTTCTACCCCTTCTAAAATCAAAGTATATATGCCCACTCCAGTTCACCAAATATTTTTAGCTTTCTTATATTCTGTTTTTGCTCAGCAGCATTTTCTGGTTTACTATCTGGGTTGTCAGTGGACTGTCATTTCTCCCAGTCCGGTTGTGCCTGAAGCAGTTTTCATAGCTAAATGAGGAACCCTTGAAGAAAGGGGTTTGTAATGACAATGGAAACTCCAGTGTGCTCTTTGTAATCAGTTCTTTAATCCTCCACCTGCCAGACCATGGATACAATTCGTAATTATCAGAGCAGAGAACTGAACTCCTGTACTGCGGCAGAAAGCATGAGCACTATGGGAGGGCAAGTGACAGAATCTGCTCTCCAGTGGGGAGGGGGACAGATATTTTGGAAAACTTTGACACAGAATGTGATGTATTTGTATAACCTTTTCATGTAGAACTATGCTGCAGTCAGAGAGGGGGTTTGGGTTTTCTTCATTAAAAGCTTATTAAATGAAGAAATAGGACAGTCGTTTTGCTTCGGTAGATGGGGGTCAGAGAGGCAGGTCTGATCTCCTCAGGATATTAATGTCTGCCTTCAGCCGGGGGAAATGAGCCGTCACTTGAGTTAGAGGCAGCTTTATGTGCTCATCACTAGGGATTCCCATATGTCCAGGGAACTGCAACAGTAAAAAATGGCAGAGCTCAGTGGTAGAGTACAGAGGGTTCTCATTGGAATTCATGTCAGGAAGCTCAGCTCAGTCTGCCCAGAGCAAGTCTGTTTAATGTTGATCAGCTGTCCATCTGATAAACCGAATTGATACGGGTGTTCCCTCCAAGGGCTGCCCTGACAGTGACAGCCGCTGCACCGAGATGTCTTGTTAGGCTTTTTTGGTAGTCTCAAGTATTTTTAACCCCTTTTGTGACACGCAAACCCCAAAGTACTTTTAGAAACCTAGATAAGGATGCCTAGCTAGGCTTTCTCTCCGCTTCTGTGGCAGATAAGAGCCCCACATAACTGTTTCTAGAAACCAGAGATTATTAGTTAGCTGCCCCTCCTCCTCCTCGTAAGCATCTGGTTGACCTGCAGGATGTTGACAGTGTCAAGTGTATGTGTGAGTTATTCAAAACAACATTTAGAAAAATGTTCTTAAATATAGTAAGTCACCTGGCTTGGTTATGCTTTATTAAAGTACTCTCATAGGTGTGTTCATGATCACTAAGCAGAGCTTTATTATGCTCATGCATAAAGAGACCATGCAATACAAATTTCTTTTCAGTTGGCTAATTTCTAGTGAAAAACATGGTGACTCCTTGCTGAGTCCCAATGTCCCTCTGCTCTTTCAAGTATGACTACCACCACCAAAGGCAGTTTACTTCTTTGTAGATTGGCTGGCAGGTATGGAGGGAGTTAATTACAGAACACATCAATACTGAGTTTTCTTTTTTGGAAATAAATCAAGAGGGGAGGAAACGAATGCAAGTCTTTGTGTTAAGCTGTGATTATTTTAAAATTATATTTCTGCAAAAGTACCAGTAGTTCTAAATTATAGCACTGAATATGGGAGAATTTTGTTTTAAAGGTTTTTTTTTTTTTTAATTGAAGTACTACTTAAAAGATTTTTGTCTTTATATTTGTTTTTCTTCACTTTTGGACCTTGTGTTTTCATGGCATGCAAGATTCTAACATAGACTGAAGTATCTAATCTCTTTGAACTGAGACTAGCTGCAAAGACTTTTTATTTTCTGCTTCTTTTCTGTATGCTCTAACTTAGAATGGTGCGTGAGCTTTTCTGAAAGAGACACAGAGCTCTCAGTACCCTTAGCAATTGCTTAGTGTGTGTGCTCAGAGTTGGAAGTCCTGGTCATTTTTTCCAACCCTTGAACCTGTAACTTGATCACTACTTGGACATCATCTTTATTACAGCCTACAGCCTTGGCATTTCTCTTTTTTCTTTTCTTTTCTTTCTTTCTTTCTTTTTTTTAATAGAAATGGGGTCTGTCTATGTTGCCCAGGCTGGTCTCAAACTCTTGGACTCAAGTAGTCCTCCCACCTTGGCCTCCCAAAGTGTTGGGATTACAGGCATGAGCCACTGTAATCCAGCTGGCACTTTGTGCCCAGCTGGCACTTTGCCTCTCATGGTTGAGATTTTTCATTTTCCTACCCTATTTTTAAAAATAGAATTGTAGGCTGGGCATGGTGACTCATACCTGTAATTCCAGCACTCTGGAAGACCAAGGTGGGAGAATCACTTGAGGCTAGTAGTTCAAGACCAGCCTAGGCAACATTGTGAGACCCCCTGTCTCTACTAAAAAAGAAAACTAAAAATTAGCTGGGTATGGTGGTGTGCACCTGTAATCCCAGCTACTGAGGAGGTTGAAGTGGGAGGCTTCCTTGAGCCCAGGAGTTTGAGGTCACATTGAACTATGATAACACTACTGCACTCCAGCCTAGGTGATGGAGTGAGACCCTGTCTCAAAAATTTTTTTTAGAAAATAAAATCAGAATTCTCGTTTCAAAATTTAAGAGTGAAATAAGATGAATTTTGAATGATGTACTCATGGCCAACCCCAAATGCAAAGTTCCATTTTAATTTATCAACATGAATAAATGACAAAATAGGAAAATCCTTATATTTCTCTGATTACCACAACTAAAATTGAATGACTCTTAGGACTCTAAGTCTATTTATAAAAAATTAATATTTGGCACTTATAATTAGTTAAAGGTTATCATCATGAAAGGTTCTTTTACCTGGCGTGGGTTTACAAAAGTGTGTATGTTTTTCCTTTTCATTAGAGCTCATATGCTTTTTTTTTTTTTTTAACCGTTTGAGCTTGATATTATTTAAGTATGTTTTAGGAATTTTTTTACTTTTATCTGTTTCTCCGTTTGCTCCCACCCCGATTATTTGCCCTGTTCTTTGAGACTGTGGGGATAGAAATAAAACACAAACAAGCAGGGGGAAAAAAGCTAGTATGTCACATGGCAATAAGAGCTATGGAGGCGAAAAAAAGCAGGAAGTAGGGATCGAAAATGCTGATGAGGATGAGAGGGTTGCTACTGTAAACAGCGTGCCCGGGGAAGGCCTTAGGTACAGAGAGGTGCTGTTTTGCAGAGACCTCAAGCTGGTGAATGACTAAGCCTTGTAGATACATAAGGCAAGTGCGGTCCAGACAGAGGAAAGGGCAAAGGCCCTGAGGCAAGAATAGGTTTGGCATGTTTAAGGAATAACAAAGAAGCTATTGTCACAGAAGAGAGTGAGTGAGGGGGAAAAGCGGAGGGAATGAAGTGGGGGTGGGGGCGGGGGTGGAGAAATTGTGGCAGATTGTATTAGATTTGGAGTACATTATAGGGACTAGCTTTTACCAAATTAAGTGAGATAGGGACTACTGGAGGGTTTGGAGCAGAAAAGCAGTGGACCTGGTGGTTTCATTTTCCTGCTTGCCTTATTTCTGCTACTGTTTTACCACTCCAGCCTCACATCTTAAAAGTATCTTTCATTTGTCCTCCCTATTTAGTCACACAGCAATACTGCAATTCTTCCATTAGATTATTTTATATCACTCCCCGTGTATCTCCATTGTCACCTTAGAGTTCACATTCTAATCATGTCACTCCTAAATTATTAGAAAAATAGAAACAACTTTGTGATAGTTACAGTTTGGCAAATTGTAGTGTAAAGAAATAAACTTCTTACAAAACCATTTTAACAGAATAGGTTTCCTCATGAAGTCATCGGCTCCTTGTCACTGGAAATACTAAAATAGGACCAGGCATGGTGCCTCACCCCTGTAATCATGGGCCGAGGCTTAAGGCCAGGAGTTTGAGCCTGGACTGGGCAACAAAGTGAAACCCTGTCTCTACAAAAAACATTTTTAAAAAAATTTAGCCAGGCTTAGTGGTGTGCACCTATAGTCCCAGCTACTTGGCAGGCTGAGGCAGGAGGATTGCTTGAGCCCAGGAGAAGTTGAATGACTTTCCCTAATGAGTTGCACTACTTGGCCTCATAGGCTCTTTGCAATTAGAGTTCTCTGAAATCATGCTGTGGTAGCCTGATCTTCTTGACATAGTCATCTCTCCCCATGCTGCGCATCCTGGATTATACTGGCATATTCCATTTCTTTTTGTTTTGTTTTTGAGATGGGGTTTCATTCTGTCTCCCAGGCTGGAGTGCAGTGGCATGATCTTGGCTGGCTGCAGCCTCGACATCCTAGGCTCAAGTGATCCTCCCACTTCAAACCTCCTGAGTAGCTAGGACAAGGGCACACCACCACGTCCAGCTAATTTTTGTATTTTTTCTAGAGATAGTTTCACCATGTTGCCCAGGCTGGTCTCAAACTCCTAGGCTTGAGCAATCCACCCACCTTGTCCTCCCAAACAAGTGGGAATCCAAAGTGCTTGGATTATAGGCATGAGCCACTTCACCTGGCCTCCATTTCTTTTTTTCTTTTTTTTTTTTGAGACAAGAGTCTCGCTCTGTCACCCAGGCTGGAGTGCAGTGGCACGATCTCGGCTCACTACAACTTCTGCCTCCCGGGTTCATGCAATTCTCCTGCCTCAGCCTTCCGAGTAGCTGGGATTACAGGTGCCTGCCACCATGTCCTTCTAATTCTTGTATTTTTAGTAGATACAGCATTTCACCATGTTGGCCAGGCTGGTCTGAAACTGCTGACCTCAGATGATCCACCCGCCTTGGCCTCCCCAAGTGCTGGGATTACAGGCGTGAGCCACAACGCCTGGCCTCCATTTCTTAAAATACCAATTTCGGCCAGGCGCAGTGACTCACGCTTGTAATCCCAGCACTTTGGGAGGCTGAGGTGGGCAGATCACCTGAGAGGTGAGGTGAGCAGTTCGAGACCAGCCTGGCCAACATGGTGAAACCCTGTCTCTACTAAAAATACAAAAATTAGAAGGGCATGGTGGCAGGCACCTGTAATCCCAGCTACTCGGGAGGCTGAGGCAGGAGAATTGCTTGAACCCGGGAGGCAGAGGTTGTAGTCAGCCGAGATCG
>NW_012105442.1:724706-726015 GCF_000951045.1 Mandrillus leucophaeus
AAAAAAAAAAAAAAAAAAAAATTCATCCCGGCATCTTCATATTGTCCAGCCCCTCCTTAATGACCCCATACTGCTCTAGAAAAACCTAAACTCCATGCTTGCTCTATTCAAGGCCCTCTTCAGTCACAAGTCCAATCTCATCTGTGCTTCTCTCTGTATTAGATGGGCTTGTCTGCTACTGTCCAATGAATATCCCTACTTACCTCCAAATCTAAATCTGTTTAAATGTCCAAAAATAAAAAAGGCTATTAAAAAATTCATAATCTCAGCATCTGCATTTCCTGCTTCCTGCCTGTCCTCTATTCTTCCTTCTCATTGTTTTTCCTTTTTCTCCAAAAATCAACTGGTGCTCCTCATTCATTCATTCATACAACAAAGACTTGAGGGCCTACCAGGCACTGAACTACACAATGGAGATAGAATAATGGAAAAAACAGACAAAAATACCAGCCCTCATGTTTTTTTGCACTTACTAACTTTTGAAGGAGTAGATTTGGCTCTACCACATTCTTTTTAATTTCTACTTAGTATTGTACTACATTTATGGACATTTAGATTGTTTCTAATTATTTGGTGTTACCAAACTACGTAATGTATGCTATTAAAAACAAATATGTTGGACGGACATGTCATGGCTCCTGCCAGTAATCCCAGCGCTTTTGGAAACTGAACTGGGAGGATTGCTGCGGGCTAGGAGTTGGAGACCAGCCTGCTGACATAGGAAAACCCCATCTCTAATTTTTATTCTTATTTCATTGTTTTTTGTTTTTTTAGAGGACAGGATCTCACTCTGTCACTCAGGCTGGAATGCAGTGGTGCAATGCTAGCTCCCTGCAGCCTTGAACTCCTGGGTTCAAGCAATCCTCCCACCTCAGCCTCCCTAATAGCTGGGACTGAGGCACACACCACCTCACCCATCTCTAATTTTTAAATAAACTAAAAATTTGGGCCAGGTACAATGGCTCACGCCTGTAATCCCAACACTTTGAGAGGCCAAGGCAGGTGGATCACCAGAGGTCAGGAGTTCAAGACCAGCCTGACCAACATGGTGAAACCCTGTCTCTACTAAAAATACAAAAATTAGCCAGGTGTGGTGGCGCATGCCTGTAACCTCAGCTACTTGGGAGGCTGAGGCAGGAGAATTGCTTGAACCCAAGAAGCAAAGGTTGCAGTGAGCCGAGTTTACACCACTGCACTCCAGCCTGGGTGATAGAGTGAGACTCCATCTCAAAAAATAAAAATAAAAATGTTTTCTTTTCTTTTTTTTCTTTTTTTTTTTTTTTGAGACGGAGTCTCGCTCTGTCGCCCA
>NW_012105442.1:726325-727780 GCF_000951045.1 Mandrillus leucophaeus
GCCCGCACCACGCCCCGCTAATTTTTTTGTATTTTTTAGTAGAGACGGGGTTTCACCATGTTAGCCAGGATGGTCTCGATCTCCTGACCTCGTGATCCGCCTTCCTCAGCCTCCCAAAGTGCTGGGATTACAGGCATGAGCCACCACGCCTGGCCAAAATAAAAATTTTTAATTAAAAAAAAGTTTACATGGGTATATAAAATTATGCTATTTCAGTAGAATATCATAGGTCAAGGGGTATGCATATTTTTTATTTTTTTTAGATACCATACTTTTTCTAAGTGATTATACCAACTTAAGGTCCAATACAGTAGTATATTCAGGGAAAATTTCCCCGTGAGTGGCTACCTTCAAGGGTCAGGCTGTTCAAGTAAATGTCAAGGAAAGGTAAAGGAAGTGGTGGAAACTGTGGCAAGCTGAGGAGTGTGGCTCCAAAGGCTTTCTAATTCAATTTCGTTTTGGAAATGCTCTTTGCCAAATAGTGTATCTGTGGGCTTTATTTGGCTCTTGGGGCATCAGTGTGAGACCCCTATTTCTACCTTCACCACAACTGTATCTTCTTCATCTTTTTCATTTTTGCAAAGTTAATGAACTAAAAATGTTATATCATTGTTATTGTAATACTTTCCTTGTTTTGTTTTGTTTTGTTTTTTTAGACAGAGTCTTGCTCTGTCACCAGGCTGGAGTGCAGTGGCGCTTTCTGAGCTCACTGCAACCTCCACCTCCTGGGTTCAAGCGATCCTCCTGCCTCAGCCTCCCAAATAACTGGGACTACAGGCATGCGCCACCATGCTCAGCTAATTTTTTCTATTTTTAGTAGAAACGGGGTTTCACCATGTTGACCAGGGTGGTCTCGATCTTTTGACCTTGTGATCCGCCTGCCTTGGCCTCTCAAAGTGCTGGGATTACAGGCGTGAGCCACCATAACTGACCACTCCTTTCTAAATTATTAGTGAGGTTGAACATCATTTTACATAGTTTTTGGCCATTTGTATTTCTTCTGGAATTACCTCTTTGTATCTTTTCCCATGTTGCTGTTGTTTCTTTAACTTATTAATTTGGATAAGCTTCACATATATTTTGAATATAAATCTTTTGTTTATTGTATTTATTGCAAGTACTTCAAGTCTATATTTGCCTCATTATTTTTATGGTATATTTTATTTTATTTTTTTTGAGATGGAGTCTCCTCTGTCAACCAGGCTGGAGTGCAGTAGTGCGATCTCGGCTCACTGCAACCTCCGCCTCTCAGGTTCAAGCAGTTCTCCAGCCTCAGCCTCCTGAGTAGCTGGGGTTACAGGCACCTGCCACCACAATCAGCTAACTTCTGTATTTTTTTAGTAGAAGTGGGATTTCACCATGTTGACCAGGCTGGTCTCGAACTCCTGACCTCAAGTGATCCACCCACCTCGGCCTCCCAAAGTGCTGGGATTATAGGCATGAGCCACTACGCCC
>NW_012105442.1:729335-730396 GCF_000951045.1 Mandrillus leucophaeus
TTGAGTCCAGTTTTGCAGTTAACTAGCTGTGTGAACTTGGGCAAGTTACTTAGCCTGTCAGCCTAGCTGCGTTCTGTACAGAAGAGATAATAAAGCTTACCTCAGAGAGCTGTTGTGAGTTGTATATTATTTTATTTATTAACCTGTTGATTGAGTTATTCTTGCAAAAATATTTTTATATAGTGTTCAGCATACAGTAATTGTCTCAAAGTAATTTAGTGTTAAGTAGTAGCCACAATCGCTATTAGGCACTTTTTAAAATAGTATTTTCGAAGAATATTCAGATGAAGTGACATATCTGGCATTTACTTCAAAGTCTGAAAGAGGAATGAAGGGTGTAGCTAAAACAAGGTTAGCCATGGTTAAGAACTTATTTATTTATTTATTTATTTTTGGAGACGAAGTCTTGCTCTTGTCCTCCAGGCTGGAGTGCGATGGCACGATCTCAGCTCACTGTAACCTTCGCCTCCCGGGTTCAAGCAATTCTCTTGCCTCAGCCTCCCTAGTATGTGGGATTACAGGCATGTGCCACTGCGCCGGGCTAATTTTTGTATTTTTAGTAGAGACGGAGTTTCACCATGTTGGCCAGGCTGGTCTCGAACTCCTGACTTCAGGTGATCCGCCCGCCTCGGCCTCCCAAAGTGCTGGGATTACAGGTGTAAGCCACTGCGCCCAGCCAGTTAGCAACTTTTAAAGCTGGGTGATGGGTCCACAGAGGTTCTTGATGCAATATTTTCTACTTTTGTATGTTTGAAAATTCCCAAAATTTAAAAAAAGTATTTTTAAAAGCCCAAAATTTTAAAAAAGCATTTTTAAAAGCTGTTAAAAATAACAAAGTGTAAATACTTATTATTTCTAAGTGGAAGATTATGTAAATATTATTCTCTGTACTTTTCTGTATTTTTTTAACCTCTCAAAAAGAAAAGAGGTAAGGAAGCTGGCTAGTGAGAGAGAAAGAAGGCTCCGTTGTCGTCTTATCTCTCTTGTCTGTATGGCAAAACACAATTAATTCTTCTCCTATTTTATTTTATTTTTATTTATTATTTTTATTTATTTATTTA